>NW_027640506.1:0-55825 GCF_949752795.1 Hyperoodon ampullatus | reverse complement strand
GGCAGCGAGAATCAGCTCAAACCCACTATAAAAAGGAATTTCAAAAACAAAACAAAAAAACTGGGAAATTCTTTACAATTCCTTCAGGGTCTCTGATGAAACCTGGAAGGACCCTATCTACAATGACAGCTGGATGTGGCATAAGGCTGGACACTTGGGACTGAGAGGATTGGTGAGATTGGGTGAGCAAATGCAGACCCTTTAAAGCAATAATGCATGGCACCCATTCCATGGGTCCCAACTCTCCAGGTTGAAGGGAATATTACTACAGATATAACATGTACGGGAAACCTAGGGAACGGACACACTGTGAATACGAAAGGTTTCTAAAACTCAACGAATAGTCCCTCTCCTGGTGCCCCGGTTTGACTTTCCATCTGCTTTACTATCAACCTCCCATTTTGGAGAGACAGCCCCTTTAACCTCCTGGTTCGCACAGGTTTCCAATTTGGGAGAGGATGAAAGGGAATAGGGAGAACCAATGAGAGAGTAGCTGTTAGGCATTTAGACGGGCAGATATCACTCTAACTTCCCGGCAGGAAGAAGAATTAACCAAAGTCTCAGCCACCCACCGCGAACCAGCATAGGTCCTGAACCAAAATGTTGGACTTGTGGTCAGCTCACCAAAAACGAGTTGAAAAACGGAGCTCAGGGGCACAGCAATTCACAAACTGGCCGAGTAAGAAAGGACAACTATCGTCCAAAAATCTGTTGAGGGAAGGCAACGAGGCGGACTTGAAAGCGAGGCAGAATAGCAGGAAACAGATTTCAAGAGGTACGTTGGAATCGCCTTTAAAGCACAGGAAGAGGGGCACAACTTCGACAATGATGCACTTGGCCAAAAAGGGCGTATGCGTTTTCTCCTGAATATATTCAGGAGAAAACGCATACGCCCTTTTTGGCCAAGCAAGCAAGCGGGCAATGCAAATCTGCACTACAAAGAAGTATCACTTCCCACCGGTCAAAAGGGACATCCACAAAATGTGTAAAAACCAGAAAGGCAAGACAGGCCCTGGACAACAGGGAGCCTTGTTATGCTGATGGGCGGGATGTAAATTGCCAACTGCCTCTCTGGAGGAGTACATTGTGTTCCCTAAAACAAGTAAAGAACAGAGCTACAGAGCCAAGGGCACTTCCAGTGTAGGAAATATACCTTAGGAAAACTGAAAATCAATAAGACAGAGCCACGCCAAAACTTAGGGCTGCACTGCTTACAAGGACCTCAACTTGGGTACACCTTAAATATCCCAGGAGATATAAAATTGCCTCAAAAAATTGTGGTACTTACGTACGATGGAATATCCCTCAGTCATTAAATCAATGTCATAAGTCCAGTAGCAGCAAAATGGGTGGATTCAGGTACGATGATTCTAAGTGAAATAAATCACACAGAAAAAGAAACTTATCATAAGATATCACTTATGAAGATCTTGTAAACATGGCTACACTTGAACTGAGTTAGGAAAGAGAACAGTGTCTCACATTTAGAAAACACTCTTATGCCTGCTTAAGGGGGAAGGAGAGGTGGGGTGATGCATAAAACCAGAGTTTGATATAAGCACAGGTACCGTTCCAAAAACCAACTATGGAATAGACAAGACCTACACCTTCCTCAGTGAAAGGGACTCAAAACCCCATATTTCCCGCAGAGGAATATATCTGACTAGTAAGAATCTTAAAACCTATGTATTGATATGTCTCCGTAAGGGAATCAAGTGTGTCTAGACTGGCATAAACATGGCAGCGAGAATCAGCTCAAACCCACTATAAAAAGGAATTTCAAAAACAAAACAAAAAAACAGGGAAATTCTTTACAATTCCTTCAGGTTCTCTGATGAAACCTGGAATGACCCTATCTACAATGACAGCTGGATGTGGCATAAGAAGGGACACTTGGGCCTGAGACGATTGGAGAGATTGCGTGAGCAAATGCAGAACCTTTAAAGCACAAATGCCTGGCACCCATTCCATGGGTCCCAACTCTCCAGGTTGAAGGGAATATTACTGTAGCTATAACATGTATGAGAAACCTAGAGAACGGACACACTGTGAATACGAAAGGTTTCTAAAACTCAATGAATAGTCCCTCTCCTGGTGCTCCGGTTTGACTTTCCATCTGCTTTACTACCTACCTCCCAACTTGGAGAGACAGCCCCTTTAACCTCCTGGTTCGCACAGGTTTCCAATTTGGCAGAGGATGAAAGGGAAGAGGGAGAACCAATGAGAGAGTAGCTGTTAGGCATTTGGACGGGCACATATCACTCTAAATTCCCGGCAGGAAGAAGAATTAACCAAAGTCTCAGCCACCCACCGGGAACCAGCATAGTTCCTGAACCAAAATTTTGGACTTGCGGTCAGCTCACCAAAAACGAGTTGAAAAATGGAGCTCAGGGGCACAGCAATTCAAAAACTGGCCAAGAAATAAAGTACAACTATCGTCCAAAAATCTGTTGAGGGAAGGCAACGAGGCGGACATGAAAGCGAGGCAGAATAGCAGGAAACAGATTTCAAGAGGTACGTTGGAATCGCCTTTAAAGCACAGGAAGAGGGTCACAACATCGACAATGATGCACATGGCCAAAAAGGGCGTATGCATTTTCTCCTGAATATATTCAGGAGAAAACGCATACACCCTTTTGGCCAAGCAAACAAGCGGGCAATGCAAATCTTCACTACAAAGAAGTATCACTTCTCACCGGTCAAAAGGGACATCCACAAAATGTGTAAAAACCAGAAAGGCAAGACATGCCCTGGAGAACAGGGAGCCTTGTTATGCAGATGGGCGGTATGTAAACTGCCAACTGCCTCTCTGGAAGAGTGCATTGTGTTCCCTAAATGAAGTAAACAACAGAGCTCCAGAGCCAAGGGCTCTTCCAGTCTAGGGAATATACCTTGGGAAAATTGAAAATCAATAAGACAGAGCCACCCCAAAATTTAGGGCTGCACTGCTTACAAGGACCTCAACTGGGGTACACCTTAAATGTCCCAGGAAATATAAAAATGGTTCAAAAAATTGTGGTACTTACGTACGATGGAATATCCCTCAGCCATGAAATCAATGTCATAAGACCAGTAGCAGCAAAATGGGTGGATTCAGGTACGATGATTCTAAGTGAAATAAATCACACAGAAAAAGAAACTTATCATAAGATATCACTTATGAAGATCCTGTAAACATGGCTACACTTGAACTGAGTTAGGAAAGAGAACAGTGTCTCACATTTAGAAAACACTCTTATGCCTGCTTAAGGGGGAAGGAGAGGTGGGGTGATGCATAAAACCAGAGTTTGATATAAGCACAGGTACCGTTCCAAAAACCAACTATGGAATAGACAAGACCTACACCTTCCTCAGTGAAAGGGACTCAAAACCCCATATTTCCCGCAGAGGAATATATCTGACTAGTAAGAATCTTAAAACCTATGTATTGATATGTCTCCGTAAGGGAATCAAGTGTGTCTAGACTGGCATAAACATGGCAGCGAGAATCAGCTCAAACCCACTATAAAAAGGAATTTCAAAAACAAAACAAAAAAACAGGGAAATTCTTTACAATTCCTTCAGGTTCTCTGATGAAAACTGGAATGACCCTATCTACAATGACAGCTGGATGTGGCGTAAGAAGGGACACTTGGGACTGAGAGGATTGGTGAGATTGGCTGAGCAAATGCAGACCCTTTAAAGCAATAATGCATGGCACCCATTCCATGGGTCCCAACTCTCCAGGTTGAAGGGAATATTACTACAGTTATAACATGTACGGGAAACCTAGAGAACGGACACACTGTGAATACGAAAGGTTTCTAAAACTCAACGAATAGTCCCTTTCCTGGTGGTCCGGTTTGACTTTCCATCTGCTTTACTATCAACCTCCCAACTTGGAGAGACAGCCCCTTTAACCTCCTGGTTCGCACAGGTTGCCAATTTGGCAGAGGATGAAAGGGAAGTGGGTGAACCAATGAGAGAGTAGCTGTTAGGCATTTGGACGGGCACATATCACTGTAATTTCCCGGCAGGAAGAAGAATTAACCAAAGTCTCAGCCACCCATCGGGAACCAGTATAGTTCCTGAACCAAAATTTTGGACTTGCGGTCAGCTCACCAAAAACGAGTTGAAAAATGGAGCTCAGGGGCACAGCAATTCACAAACTGGCCGAGTAATAAAGGACAACTATCGTCCAAAAATCTGTTGAGGGAAGGCAACGAGGCGGACTTGAAAGCGAGGCAGAATAGCAGGAAACAGATTTCAAGAGGTACGTTGGAATCGCCTTTAAAGCACAGGAAGAGGGGCACAACTTCGACAATGATGCACTTGGCCAAAAAGGGCGTATGCGTTTTCTCCTGAATATATTCAGGAGAAAACGCATACGCCCTTTTTGGCCAAGCAAGCAAGCGGGCAATGCAAATCTGCACTACAAAGAAGTATCACTTCCCACCGGTCAAAAGGGACATCCACAAAATGTGTAAAAACCAGAAAGGCAAGACAGGCCCTGGACAACAGGGAGCCTTGTTATGCTGATGGGCGGGATGTAAATTGCCAACTGCCTCTCTGGAGGAGTACATTGTGTTCCCTAAAACAAGTAAAGAACAGAGCTACAGAGCCAAGGGCACTTCCAGTGTAGGAAATATACCTTAGGAAAACTGAAAATCAATAAGACAGAGCCACGCCAAAACTTAGGGCTGCACTGCTTACAAGGACCTCAACTTGGGTACACCTTAAATATCCCAGGAGATATAAAATTGCCTCAAAAAATTGTGGTACTTACGTACGATGGAATATCCCTCAGTCATTAAATCAATGTCATAAGTCCAGTAGCAGCAAAATGGGTGGATTCAGGTACGATGATTCTAAGTGAAATAAATCACACAGAAAAGAAACTTATCATAAGATATCACTTATGAAGATCTTGTAAACATGGCTACACTTGAACTGAGTTAGGAAAGAGAACAGTGTCTCACATTTAGAAAACACTCTTATGCCTGCTTAAGGGGGAAGGAGAGGTGGGGTGATGCATAAAACCAGAGTTTGATATAAGCACAGGTACCGTTCCAAAAACCAACTATGGAATAGACAAGACCTACACCTTCCTCAGTGAAAGGGACTCAAAACCCCATATTTCCCGCAGAGGAATATATCTGACTAGTAAGAATCTTAAAACCTATGTATTGATATGTCTCCGTAAGGGAATCAAGTGTGTCTAGACTGGCATAAACATGGCAGCGAGAATCAGCTCAAACCCACTATAAAAAGGAATTTCAAAAACAAAACAAAAAAACAGGGAAATTCTTTACAATTCCTTCAGGTTCTCTGATGAAACCTGGAATGACCCTATCTACAATGACAGCTGGATGTGGCATAAGAAGGGACACTTGGGCCTGAGACGATTGGAGAGATTGCGTGAGCAAATGCAGAACCTTTAAAGCACAAATGCCTGGCACCCATTCCATGGGTCCCAACTCTCCAGGTTGAAGGGAATATTACTGTAGCTATAACATGTATGAGAAACCTAGAGAACGGACACACTGTGAATACGAAAGGTTTCTAAAACTCAATGAATAGTCCCTCTCCTGGTGCTCCGGTTTGACTTTCCATCTGCTTTACTACCTACCTCCCAACTTGGAGAGACAGCCCCTTTAACCTCCTGGTTCGCACAGGTTTCCAATTTGGCAGAGGATGAAAGGGAAGAGGGAGAACCAATGAGAGAGTAGCTGTTAGGCATTTGGACGGGCACATATCACTCTAAATTCCCGGCAGGAAGAAGAATTAACCAAAGTCTCAGCCACCCACCGGGAACCAGCATAGTTCCTGAACCAAAATTTTGGACTTGCGGTCAGCTCACCAAAAACGAGTTGAAAAATGGAGCTCAGGGGCACAGCAATTCAAAAACTGGCCAAGAAATAAAGTACAACTATCGTCCAAAAATCTGTTGAGGGAAGGCAACGAGGCGGACATGAAAGCGAGGCAGAATAGCAGGAAACAGATTTCAAGAGGTACGTTGGAATCGCCTTTAAAGCACAGGAAGAGGGTCACAACATCGACAATGATGCACATGGCCAAAAAGGGCGTATGCATTTTCTCCTGAATATATTCAGGAGAAAACGCATACACCCTTTTGGCCAAGCAAACAAGCGGGCAATGCAAATCTTCACTACAAAGAAGTATCACTTCTCACCGGTCAAAAGGGACATCCACAAAATGTGTAAAAACCAGAAAGGCAAGACATGCCCTGGAGAACAGGGAGCCTTGTTATGCAGATGGGCGGTATGTAAACTGCCAACTGCCTCTCTGGAAGAGTGCATTGTGTTCCCTAAATGAAGTAAACAACAGAGCTCCAGAGCCAAGGGCTCTTCCAGTCTAGGGAATATACCTTGGGAAAATTGAAAATCAATAAGACAGAGCCACCCCAAAATTTAGGGCTGCACTGCTTACAAGGACCTCAACTGGGGTACACCTTAAATGTCCCAGGAAATATAAAAATGGTTCAAAAAATTGTGGTACTTACGTACGATGGAATATCCCTCAGCCATGAAATCAATGTCATAAGACCAGTAGCAGCAAAATGGGTGGATTCAGGTACGATGATTCTAAGTGAAATAAATCACACAGAAAAAGAAACTTATCATAAGATATCACTTATGAAGATCCTGTAAACATGGCTACACTTGAACTGAGTTAGGAAAGAGAACAGTGTCTCACATTTAGAAAACACTCTTATGCCTGCTTAAGGGGGAAGGAGAGGTGGGGTGATGCATAAAACCAGAGTTTGATATAAGCACAGGTACCGTTCCAAAAACCAACTATGGAATAGACAAGACCTACACCTTCCTCAGTGAAAGGGACTCAAAACCCCATATTTCCCGCAGAGGAATATATCTGACTAGTAAGAATCTTAAAACCTATGTATTGATATGTCTCCGTAAGGGAATCAAGTGTGTCTAGACTGGCATAAACATGGCAGCGAGAATCAGCTCAAACCCACTATAAAAAGGAATTTCAAAAACAAAACAAAAAAACAGGGAAATTCTTTACAATTCCTTCAGGTTCTCTGATGAAAACTGGAATGACCCTATCTACAATGACAGCTGGATGTGGCGTAAGAAGGGACACTTGGGACTGAGAGGATTGGTGAGATTGGCTGAGCAAATGCAGACCCTTTAAAGCAATAATGCATGGCACCCATTCCATGGGTCCCAACTCTCCAGGTTGAAGGGAATATTACTACAGTTATAACATGTACGGGAAACCTAGAGAACGGACACACTGTGAATACGAAAGGTTTCTAAAACTCAACGAATAGTCCCTTTCCTGGTGGTCCGGTTTGACTTTCCATCTGCTTTACTATCAACCTCCCAACTTGGAGAGACAGCCCCTTTAACCTCCTGGTTCGCACAGGTTGCCAATTTGGCAGAGGATGAAAGGGAAGTGGGTGAACCAATGAGAGAGTAGCTGTTAGGCATTTGGACGGGCACATATCACTGTAATTTCCCGGCAGGAAGAAGAATTAACCAAAGTCTCAGCCACCCATCGGGAACCAGTATAGTTCCTGAACCAAAATTTTGGACTTGCGGTCAGCTCACCAAAAACGAGTTGAAAAATGGAGCTCAGGGGCACAGCAATTCACAAACTGGCCGAGTCATAAAGGACAACTATCGTCCAAAAATCTGTTGAGGGAAGGCAACGAGGCGGACTTGAAAGCGAGGCAGAATAGCAGGAAACAGATTTCAAGAGGTACGTTGGAATCGCCTTTAAAGCACAGGAAGAGGGGCACAACTTCGACAATGATGCACTTGGCCAAAAAGGGCGTATGCGTTTTCTCCTGAATATATTCAGGAGAAAAGGCATACGCCCTTTTTGTCCAAGAAAGCAAGCGGGCAATGCAAATCTGCACTACAAAGAAGTATCACTTCCCACCGGTCAAAAGGGACATCCACAAAATGTGTAAAAACCAGAAAGGCAAGACAGGCCCTGGAGAACAGGGAGCCTTGTTATGCTGATGGGCGGGATGTAAATTGCCAACTGCCTCTCTGGAGGAGTGCATTGTGTTCCCTAAAACAAGTAAACAACAGAGCTACAGAGCCAAGGGCACTTCCAGTCTAAGGAATATACCTTGGGAAAACTGAAAATCAATAAGACAGAGCCACCCCAAAATTTAGGGCTGCACTGCTTACAAGGACCTCAACTTGGGTACACCTTAAATATCCCAGGAAATATAAAAATGGTTCAAAATATTGTGGTACTTACGTACGATGGAATATCCCTCAGCCATGAAATCAATGTCATAAGACCAGTAGCAGCAAAATGGGTGGATTCAGGTACGATGATTCTAAGTGAAATAAGTCACAGAGAAAAAGAAACTTATCATAAGATATCACTTATGAAGATCCTGTAAACATGGCTACACTTGCACTTAGTTAGGAAAGAGAACAGTGTCTCACATTTAGAAAACACTCTTATGCCTGCTTAAGGGGGAAGGAGAGGTGGGGTGATGCATAAAACCAGAGTTTGATATAAGCACAGGTACCGTTCCAAAAACCAACTCTGGAATAGACAAGACTTACACCTTCCTCAGTGAAAGGGACTCAAAACCCCATATTTCCCGCAGAGGAATATATCTGACTAGTAAGAATCTTAAAACCTATGTATTGATATGTCTCCGTAAGGGAATCAAGTGTGTCTAGACTGGCATAAACATGGCAGCGAGAATCAGCTCAAACCCACTATAAAAAGGAATTTCAAAAACAAAACAAAAAAACTGGGAAATTCTTTACAATTCCTTCAGGGTCTCTGATGAAACCTGGAATGACCCTATCTACAACGACAGCTGGATGTGGCATAAGGAGGGACACTTGCGACTGAGACGATTGGTGAGATTGGGTGAGCAAATGCAGACCCTTTAAAGCACAAATGCCTGGCACCCATTCCATGGGTCCCAACTCTCCAGGTTGAAGGGAATATTACTACAGTTATAACATGTACGGGAAACCTAGAGAACGAACACACTGTGAATACGAAAGGTTTCTAAAACTCAACGAATAGTCCCTCTCCTGGTGCTCCGGTTTGACTTTCCATCTGCTTTACTATCAACCTCCCAACTTGGAGAGACAGCCCCTTTAACCTCCTGTTTCGCACAGGTTGCCAATTTGGCAGAGGATGAAAGGGAATAGGGAGAACCAATGTGAGAGTAGCTGTTAGGCATTTGGATGGGCACATATCACTGTAATTTCCCGAAAGGAAGAAGAATTAACCAAAGTCTCAGCCCCCCACCGGGAACCAGCATAGGTCCTGAAACAAAATGTCGGACTTGCGGTCAGCTCACCAAAAACGAGTTGAAAAATGGAGCTCAGGGGCACAGCAATTCACAAACTGGCCGAGTAATAAAGGACAACTATCGTCCAAAAATCTGTTGAGGGAAGGCAACGAGGCGGACTTGAAAGCGAGGCAGAATAGCAGGAAACAGATTTCAAGAGGTACGTTGGAATCGCCTTTAAAGCACAGGAAGAGGGGCACAACTTCGACAATGATGCACTTGGTCAAAAAGGGCGTATGCGTTTTCTCCTGAATATATTCAGGAGAAAACGCATACGCCCTTTTTGGCCAAGCAAGCACGCGGGCAATGCAAATCTGCACTACAAAGAAGTATCACTTCCCACCGGTCAACAGGGACATCCACAAAATGTGTAAAAACCAGAAAGGCAAGAAAGGCCCTGGAGAACAGGGAGTCTTGTTATGCTGATGGGCGGGATGTAAATTGCCAACTGCCTCTCTGGAGGAGTGCATTGTGTTCCCTAAAACAATTAAAGAACAGAGCTACTGAGCCAAGGGCACTTCCAGTCTAGGGAATATACCTTGGGAAAACTGAAAATCAATAAGACAGAGCCACCCCAAAATTTAGGGCTGCACTGCTTACAAGGACCTCAACTTGGGTACACCTTAAATATCCCAGGAAATATAAAAATGGTTCAAAAAATTGTGGTACTTACGTACGATGGAATATCCCTCAGCCATGAAATCAATGTCATAAGACCAGTAGCAGCAAAATGGGTGGATTCAGGTACGATGATTCTAAGTGAAATAAGTCACACAGAAAAAGAAACTTATCATAAGATATCACTTATGAAGATCCTGTAAACATGGCTACACGAGAACTGAGTTAGGAAAGAGAAGAGTGTCTCACATTTAGAAAACACTCTTATGCCTGCTTAAGGGGGAAGGAGAGGTGGGGTGATGCATAAAACCAGAGTTTGATATAAGCACAGGTACCGTTCCAAAAACCAACTATGGAATAGACAAGACCTACACCTTCCTCAGTGAAAGGGACTCAAAACCCAATATTTCCCGCAGAGGAATATATCTGACTAGTAAGAATCTTAAAACTTATGTATTGGTATGTCTCCGTAAGGGAATCAAGTGTGTCTAGACTGGCATAAACATGGCAGCGAGAATCAGCTCAAACCCACTATAAAAAGGAATTTCAAAAACAAAACAAAAAAACTGGGAAATTCTTTACAATTCCTTCAGGGTCTCTGATGAAACCTGGAAGGACCCTATCTACAATGACAGCTGGATGTGGCATAAGGCTGGACACTTGGGACTGAGAGGATTGGTGAGATTGGCTGAGCAAATGCAGACCCTTTAAAGCAATAATGCATGGCACCCATTCCATGGGTCCCAACTCTCCAGGTTGAAGGGAATATTACTACAGTTATAACATGTACGGGAAACCTAGAGAACGGACACACTGTGAATACGAAAGGTTTCTAAAACTCAACGAATAGTCCCTTTCCTGGTGGTCCGGTTTGACTTTCCATCTGCTTTACTATCAACCTCCCAACTTGGAGAGACAGCCCCTTTAACCTCCTGGTTCGCACAGGTTGCCAATTTGGCAGAGGATGAAAGGGAAGTGGGTGAACCAATGAGAGAGTAGCTGTTAGGCATTTGGACGGGCACATATCACTGTAATTTCCCGGCAGGAAGAAGAATTAACCAAAGTCTCAGCCACCCATCGGGAACCAGTATAGTTCCTGAACCAAAATTTTGGACTTGCGGTCAGCTCACCAAAAACGAGTTGAAAAATGGAGCTCAGGGGCACAGCAATTCACAAACTGGCCGAGTAATAAAGGACAACTATCGTCCAAAAATCTGTTGAGGGAAGGCAACGAGGCGGACTTGAAAGCGAGGCAGAATAGCAGGAAACAGATTTCAAGAGGTACGTTGGAATCGCCTTTAAAGCACAGGAAGAGGGGCACAACTTCGACAATGATGCACTTGGCCAAAAAGGGCGTATGCGTTTTCTCCTGAATATATTCAGGAGAAAAGGCATACGCCCTTTTTGTCCAAGAAAGCAAGCGGGCAATGCAAATCTGCACTACAAAGAAGTATCACTTCCCACCGGTCAAAAGGGACATCCACAAAATGTGTAAAAACCAGAAAGGCAAGACAGGACCTGGAGAACAGGGAGCCTTGTTATGCTGATGGGCGGGATGTAAATTGCCAACTGCCTCTCTGGAGGAGTGCATTGTGTTCCCTAAAACAAGTAAACAACAGAGCTACAGAGCCAAGGGCACTTCCAGTCTAAGGAATATACCTTGGGAAAACTGAAAATCAATAAGACAGAGCCACCCCAAAATTTAGGGCTGCACTGCTTACAAGGACCTCAACTTGGGTACACCTTAAATATCCCAGGAAATATAAAAATGGTTCAAAATATTGTGGTACTTACGTACGATGGAATATCCCTCAGCCATGAAATCAATGTCATAAGACCAGTAGCAGCAAAATGGGTGGATTCAGGTACGATGATTCTAAGTGAAATAAGTCACAGAGAAAAAGAAACTTATCATAAGATATCACTTATGAAGATCCTGTAAACATGGCTACACTTGCACTTAGTTAGGAAAGAGAACAGTGTCTCACATTTAGAAAACACTCTTATGCCTGCTTAAGGGGGAAGGAGAGGTGGGGTGATGCATAAAACCAGACTTTGATATAAGCACAGGTACCGTTCCAAAAACCAACTCTGGAATAGACAAGACTTACACCTTCCTCAGTGAAAGGGACTCAAAACCCCATATTTCCCGCAGAGGAATATATCTGACTAGTAAGAATCTTAAAACCTATGTATTGATATGTCTCCGTAAGGGAATCAAGTGTGTCTAGACTGGCATAAACATGGCAGCGAGAATCAGCTCAAACCCACTATAAAAAGGAATTTCAAAAACAAAACAAAAAAACTGGGAAATTCTTTACAATTCCTTCAGGGTCTCTGATGAAACCTGGAATGACCCTATCTACAACGACAGCTGGATGTGGCATAAGGAGGGACACTTGCGACTGAGACGATTGGTGAGATTGGGTGAGCAAATGCAGACCCTTTAAAGCACAAATGCCTGGCACACATTCCATGGGTCCCAACTCTCCAGGTTGAAGGGAATATTACTACAGTTATAACATGTACGGGAAACCTAGAGAACGAACACACTGTGAATACGAAAGGTTTCTAAAACTCAACGAATAGTCCCTCTCCTGGTGCTCCGGTTTGACTTTCCATCTGCTTTACTATCAACCTCCCAACTTGGAGAGACAGCCCCTTTAACCTCCTGTTTCGCACAGGTTGCCAATTTGGCAGAGGATGAAAGGGAATAGGGAGAACCAATGTGAGAGTAGCTGTTAGGCATTTGGATGGGCACATATCACTGTAATTTCCCGAAAGGAAGAAGAATTAACCAAAGTCTCAGCCCCCCACCGGGAACCAGCATAGGTCCTGAAACAAAATGTCGGACTTGCGGTCAGCTCACCAAAAACGAGTTGAAAAATGGAGCTCAGGGGCACAGCAATTCACAAACTGGCCGAGTAATAAAGGACAACTATCGTCCAAAAATCTGTTGAGGGAAGGCAACGAGGCGGACTTGAAAGCGAGGCAGAATAGCAGGAAACAGATTTCAAGAGGTACGTTGGAATCGCCTTTAAAGCACAGGAAGAGGGGCACAACTTCGACAATGATGCACTTGGTCAAAAAGGGCGTATGCGTTTTCTCCTGAATATATTCAGGAGAAAACGCATACGCCCTTTTTGGCCAAGCAAGCACGCGGGCAATGCAAATCTGCACTACAAAGAAGTATCACTTCCCACCGGTCAACAGGGACATCCACAAAATGTGTAAAAACCAGAAAGGCAAGAAAGGCCCTGGAGAACAGGGAGTCTTGTTATGCTGATGGGCGGGATGTAAATTGCCAACTGCCTCTCTGGAGGAGTGCATTGTGTTCCCTAAAACAATTAAAGAACAGAGCTACTGAGCCAAGGGCACTTCCAGTCTAGGGAATATACCTTGGGAAAACTGAAAATCAATAAGACAGAGCCACCCCAAAATTTAGGGCTGCACTGCTTACAAGGACCTCAACTTGGGTACACCTTAAATATCCCAGGAAATATAAAAATGGTTCAAAAAATTGTGGTACTTACGTACGATGGAATATCCCTCAGCCATGAAATCAATGTCATAAGACCAGTAGCAGCAAAATGGGTGGATTCAGGTACGATGATTCTAAGTGAAATAAGTCACACAGAAAAAGAAACTTATCATAAGATATCACTTATGAAGATCCTGTAAACATGGCTACACGAGAACTGAGTTAGGAAAGAGAAGAGTGTCTCACATTTAGAAAACACTCTTATGCCTGCTTAAGGGGGAAGGAGAGGTGGGGTGATGCATAAAACCAGAGTTTGATATAAGCACAGGTACCGTTCCAAAAACCAACTATGGAATAGACAAGACCTACACCTTCCTCAGTGAAAGGGACTCAAAACCCAATATTTCCCGCAGAGGAATATATCTGACTAGTAAGAATCTTAAAACTTATGTATTGGTATGTCTCCGTAAGGGAATCAAGTGTGTCTAGACTGGCATAAACATGGCAGCGAGAATCAGCTCAAACCCACTATAAAAAGGAATTTCAAAAACAAAACAAAAAAACTGGGAAATTCTTTACAATTCCTTCAGGGTCTCTGATGAAACCTGGAAGGACCCTATCTACAATGACAGCTGGATGTGGCATAAGGCTGGACACTTGGGACTGAGAGGATTGGTGAGATTGGCTGAGCAAATGCAGACCCTTTAAAGCAATAATGCATGGCACCCATTCCATGGGTCCCAACTCTCCAGGTTGAAGGGAATATTACTACAGTTATAACATGTACGGGAAACCTAGAGAACGGACACACTGTGAATACGAAAGGTTTCTAAAACTCAACGAATAGTCCCTTTCCTGGTGGTCCGGTTTGACTTTCCATCTGCTTTACTATCAACCTCCCAACTTGGAGAGACAGCCCCTTTAACCTCCTGGTTCGCACAGGTTGCCAATTTGGCAGAGGATGAAAGGGAAGTGGGTGAACCATTGAGAGAGTAGCTGTTAGGCATTTGGACGGGCACATATCACTGTAATTTCCCGGCAGGAAGAAGAATTAACCAAAGTCTCAGCCACCCATCGGGAACCAGTATAGTTCCTGAACCAAAATTTTGGACTTGCGGTCAGCTCACCAAAAACGAGTTGAAAAATGGAGCTCAGGGGCACAGCAATTCACAAACTGGCCGAGTAATAAAGGACAACTATCGTCCAAAAATCTGTTGAGGGAAGGCAACAAGGCGGACTTGAATGCGAGGCAGAATAGCAGGAAACAGATTTCAAGAGGTACGTTGGAATCGCCTTTAAAGCACAGGAAGAGGGGCACAATTTCGACAATGATGCACTTGGCCAAAAAGGGCGTATGCGTTTTCTCCTGAATATATTCAGGAGAAAACGCATACGCCCTTTTTGGCCAAGCAAGCAAGCGGGCAATGCAAATCTGCACTACAAAGAAGTATCACTTTCCACCGGTCAACCGGGACATCCACAAAATGTGTAAAAACCAGAAAGGCAAGACAGGCCCTGGAGAACAGGGAGCCTTGTTATGCTGATGGGCGGGATGTAAATTGCCAACTGCCTCTCTGGAGGAGTGCATTGTGTTCCCTAAAACAAGTAAACAACAGAGCTACAGAGCCAAGGGTACTTCCAGTCTAGCGAATATACCTTGGGAAAACTGAAAATCAATAAGACACAGCCACCCCAAAATTTAGGGCTGCACTGCTTACAAGGACCTCAACTTGGGTACACCTTAAATATCCCAGGAAATATAAAAATGGTTCAAAAAATTGTGGTACTTACATACGATGGAATATCCCTCAGCCATGAAATCAAAGTCATAAGACCAGCAGCAGCAAAATGGGTGGATACAGTTACGATGATTCTAAGTGAAATAAGTCACACAGAAAAAGAAACTTATCATAAGATATCACTTATGAAGATCCTGTAAACATGGCTACACTTGAACTGAGTTAGGAAAGAGAACAGTGTCTCACATTTAGAAAACACTCTTATGCCTGCTTAAGGGGGAAGGAGAGGTGGGGTGATGCATAAAACCAGAGTTTGATATAAGCACAGGTACCGTTCCAAAAACCAACAATGGAATAGACAAGACCTACACCTTCCTCAGTGAAAGGGACTCAAAACCCCATATTTCCGGCAGAGGAATATATCTGACTAGTAAGAATCTTAAAACCTATGTATTGATATGTCTCAGTAAGGGAATCAAGTGTGCCTAGACTGGCATAAACATGGCAGCGAGAATCAGCTCAAACCCACTATAAAAAGGAATTTCAAAAACAAAACAAAAAAACTGGGAAATTCTTTACAATTCCTGCAGGGTCTCTGATGAAACCTGGAATGAGCATATCTACAACGGCAGCTGGATGTGGCATAAGGCTGGACACTTGGGACAGAGAGGATTGGTGAGATTGGGTGAGCAAATGCAGACCCTGTAAAGCAATAATGCATGGCACCCATTCCATGGGTCCCAAGTCTCCAGGGTGAAGAGCATATTACTACAGTTATAGCATGTACGGGAAACCTAGAGAACGGACACACTGTGAATACGAAAGGTTTCTAAAACTCAACGAATAGTCCCTCTCCTGGTGTTCCGGTTTGACTTTCCTTCTGCTTTACTATCAACCTCCCAACTTGGAGAGACAGCCCCTTTAACCTCCTGGTTCGCACAGGTTGCCAATTTGGCAGAGGATGAAAGGGTAGAGGGAGAACCAATTAGAGAGTGGCTGTTAGGCATTTGGACGGGCACATATCACTGTAATTTCCCGGCAGGAAGAAGAATTAACCAAAGTCTCAGCCCACCTCCGAGAACCAGTATAGGCCCTGAACCAAAATTTTGGACTTGCGGTCAGCTCACCAAAAACGAGTTGAAAAACGGAGCTCAGGGGCACAGCAATTCACAAACTGGCCGAGTAATAAAGGACAGCTATCGTCCAAAAATCTGTTGAAGGAAGGCAACGAGGCGGACTTGAAAGCGAGGCAGAATAGCAGGAAACAGATTTCAAGAGGTACGTTGGAATCGCCTTTAAAGCACAGGAAGAGGGGCACAATTTCGACAATGATGCACTTGGCCAAAAGGGGCGTATGCGTTTTCTCCTGAATATATTCAGGAGAAAACGCATACGCCCCTTTTGGCCAAGCAAGCAAGCGGGCAATGCAAATCTGCACTACAAAGAAGTATCACTTCCCACCGCACAAAAGGGACATCCACAAAATGTGTAAAAACCAGAAAGGCAAGACAGGCCCTGGAGAACAGGGAGCCTTGTTATGATGATGGGCGGGATGTAAATTGCCAACTGCCTCTCTGGATGAGTGCATTGTGTTCCCTAAAACAAGTAAACAACAGAGCTACAGAGCCAAGGGCACTTCCAGTCTAGGGAATATACCTTGGGAAAACTGAAAATCAATAAGACAGAGCCACCCCAAAATTTAGGGCTGCACTGCTTACAAGGACCTCAACTTGGGTACACCTTAAATATCCCAGGAAATATAAAAATGGTTCAAAAAATTGTGGTACTTACGTACGATGGAATATCCCTCAGCCATGAAATCAATGTCATAAGACCAGTAGCAGCAAAATGGGTGGACTCAGGTACGATGATTCTAAGTGAAATAAGTCACACAGAAAAAGAAACTTATCATAAGATATCACTTATGAAGATCCTGTAAACATGGCTACACGAGAACTGAGTTAGGAAAGAGAACAGTGTCTCACATTTAGAAAACACTCTTATGCCTGCTTAAGGGGGAAGGAGAGGTGGGGTGATGCATAAAACCAGAGTTTGATATAAGCACAGGTACCGTTCCAAAAACCAACTATGGAATAGACAAGACCTACACCTTCCTCAGTGAAAGGGAATCAAAACCCAATATTTCCCGCAGAGGAATATATCTGACTAGTAAGAATCTTAAAACTTATGTATTGGTATGTCTCCGTAAGGGAATCAAGTGTGTCTAGACTGGCATAAACATGGCAGCGAGAATCAGCTCAAACCCACTATAAAAAGGAATTTCAAAAACAAAACAAAAAAACTGGGAAATTCTTTACAATTCCTTCAGGGTCTCTGATGAAACCTGGAAGGACCCTATCTACAATGACAGCTGGATGTGGCATAAGGCTGGACACTTGGGACTGAGAGGATTGGTGAGATTGGGTGAGCAAATGCAGACCCTTTAAAGCAATAATGCATGGCACCCATTCCATGGGTCCCAACTCTCCAGGTTGAAGGGAATATTACTACAGTTATAACATGTACGGGAAACCTAGAGAACGGACACACTGTGAATACGAAAGGTTTCTAAAACTCAACGAATAGTCCCTTTCCTGGTGGTCCGGTTTGACTTTCCATCTGCTTTACTATCAACCTCCCAACTTGGAGAGACAGCCCCTTTAACCTCCTAGTTCGCACAGGTTGCCAATTTGGCAGAGGATGAAAGGGAAGTGGGTGAACCAATGAGAGAGTAGCTGTTAGGCATTTGGACGGGCACATAGCACTGTAATTTCCCGGCAGGAAGAAGAATTAACCAAAGTCTCAGCCACCCATCGGGAACCAGTATAGTTCCTGAACCAAAATTTTGGACATGCGGGCAGCTCACCAAAAACGAGTTGAAAAATGGAGCTCAGGGGCACAGCAATTCACAAACTGGCCGAGTAATAAAGGACAACTATCGTCCAAAAATATGTTGAGGGAAGGCAAGGAGGCGGACTTGAAAGCGAGGCAGAATAGCAGGAAACAGATTTCAAGAGGTACGTTGGAATCGCCTTTAAAGCACAGGAAGAGGGGCACAACTTCGACAATGATGCACTTGGCCAAAAAGGGCGTATGCGTTTTCTCCTGAATATATTCAGGAGAAAACGCATACGCCCTTTTTGTCCAAGGAAGCAAGCGGGCAATGCAAATCTGCACTACAAAGAAGTATCACTTCCCACCGGTCAAAAGGGACATCCACAAAATGTGTAAAAACCAGAAAGGCAAGACAGGCCCTGGAGAACAGGGAGCCTTGTTATGCTGATGGGCGGGATGTAAATTGCCAACTGCCTCTCTGGAGGAGTGCATTGTGTTTCCTAAAACAAGTAAACAACAGAGCTACAGAGCCAAGGGCACTTCCAGTCTAAGGAATATACCTTGGGAAAACTGAAAATCAAAAAGACAGAGCCACCCCAAAATTTAGGGCTGCACTGCTTACAAGGACCTCAACTTGGGTACACCTTAAATATCCCAGGAAATATAAAAATGGTTCAAAAAATTGTGGTACTTACGTACGATGGAATATCCCTCAGCCATGAAATCAGTGTCATAAGACCAGTAGCAGCAAAATGGGTGGATTCAGGTACGATGATTCTAAGTGAAATAAGTCACAGAGAAAAAGAAACTTATCATAAGATATCACTTATGAAGATCCTGTAAACATGGCTACACTTGAACTGAGTTAGGAAAGAGAACAGTGTCTCACATTTACAAAACACTCTTATGCCTGCTTAAGGGGGAAGGAGAGGTGGGGTGATGCATAAAACCAGAGTTTGATATAAGCACAGGTACCGTTCCAAAAACCAACTCTGGAATAGACAAGACCTACACCTTCCTCAGTGAAAGGGACTCAAAACCCCATATTTCCCGCAGAGGAATATATCTGACTAGTAAGAATCTTAAAACCTATGTATTGATATGTCTCCGTAAGGGAATCAAGTGTGTCTAGACTGGCATAAACATGGCAGCGAGAATCAGCTCAAACCCACTATAAAAAGGAATTTCAAAAACAAAACAAAAAAACTGGGAAATTCTTTACAATTCCTTCAGGGTCTCTGATGAAACCTGGAATGACCCTATCTACAACGACAGCTGGATGTGGCATAAGGAAGGACACTTGCGACTGAGACGATTGGTGAGATTGGGTGAGCAAATGCAGACCCTTTAAAGCACAAATGCCTGGCACCCATTCCATGGGTCCCAACTCTCCAGGTTGAAGGGAATATTACTACAGTTATAACATGTACGGGAAACCTAGAGAACGAACACACTGTGAATACGAAAGGTTTCTAAAACTCAACGAATAGTCCCTCTCCTGGTGCTCCGGTTTGACTTTCCACCTGCTTTACTATCAACCTCCCAACTTGGAGAGACAGCCCCTTTAAACTCCTGGTTCGCACAGGTTGCCAATTTGGCAGAGGATGAAAGGGAGGAGGGAGAACCAATGAGAGAGTAGCTTTTAGGCATTTGGACGGGCACATATCACTGTAATTTCCCGGCAGGAACAAGAATTAACCAAAGTCTCAGCCCCCCACCGGGAACCAGCATAGGTCCTGAACCAAAATTTTGGACTTGCGGTCAGCTCACCAAAAACGAGTTGAAAAATGGAGCTCAGGGGCACAACAATTCACAAACTGGCCGAGTAATAAAGGACAACTATCGTCCACAAATCTGTTGAGGGAAGGCAACGAGGCGGACTTGAAAGCGAGGCAGAATAGCAGGAAACAGATTTCAAGAGGTACGTTGGAATCACCTTTAAAGCACAGGAAGAGGGGCACAATTTCGACAATGATGCACTTGGCCAAAAGGGGCGTATGCGTTTTATCCTGAATATATTCAGGAGAAAACGCATACGCCCCTTTTGTCCAAGAAAGCAAGTGGGCAATGCAAATCTGCACTACAAAGAAGTATCACTTCCCACCGCACAAAAGGGACATCCACAAAATGTGTAAAAACCAGAAAGGCAAGACAGGCCCTGGAGAACAGGGAGCCTTGTTATGCTGATGGGCGGCATGTAAATTGCCAACTGCCTCTCTGGAGGAGTGCATTGTGTTCCCTAAAACAAGTAAACAACAGAGCTACAGAGCCAAGTGCACTTCCAGTCTAGGGAATATACCTTGGGAAAACTGAAAATCAATAAGACAGAGCCACCCCAAAATTTAGGGCTGCACTGCTTACAAGGACCTCAACTTGGGTACACCTTAAATATCCCAGGAAATATAAAAATGGTTCAAAAAATTGTGGTACTTACGTACGATGGAATATCCCTCAGCCATGAAATCAATGTCATAAGACCAGTAGCAGCAAAATGGGTGGATTCAGGTACGATGATTCTAAGTGAAATAAGTCACACAGAAAAAGAAACTTATCATAAGATATCACTTATGAAGATCCTGTAAACATGGCTACACGTGAACTGAGTTAGGAAAGAGAACAGTGTCTCACATTTAGAAAACACTCTTTTGCCTGCTTAAGGGGGAAGGAGAGGTGGGGTGATGCATAAAACCAGAGTTTGATATAAGCACAGGTACCGTTCCAAAAACCAACTATGGAATAGACAAGACCTACACCTTCCTCAGTGAAAGGGACTCAAAACCCCATATTTCCCACAGAGGAATATATCTGACTAGTAAGAATCTTAAAACCTATGTATTGATATGTCTCCGTAAGGGAATCAAGTGTGTCTAGACTGGCATAAACATGGCAGCGAGAATCAGCTCAAAGCCACTATAAAAAGGAATTTCAAAAACAAAACAAAAAAACTGGGAAATTCTTTACAATTCCTTCAGGGTCTCTGATGAAACCTGGAAGGACCCTATCTACAATGACAGCTGGATGTGGCATAAGGCTGGACACTTGGGACTGAGAGGATTGATGAGATTGGGTGAGCAAATGCAGACCCTTTAATGCAATAACGCATGGAACCCATTCCATGGGTCCCAACTCTCCAGGTTGAAGGGAATATTACTACAGTTATAACATGTACGGGTAACCTAGAGAACGGACACACTGTGAATACGAAAGGTTTCTAAAACTCAACGAATAGTCCCTCTCCTGGTGCTCCGGTTTGACTTTCCATCTGCTTTACTATCAACCTCCCAACTTGGAGAGACAGCCCCTTTAACCTCCTGGTTCGCACAGGTTGCCAATTTGGCAGAGGACGAAAGGGAAGAGGGAGAACCAATGAGAGAGTAGCTTTTAGGCATTTGGACGGGCATATATCACTGTAATTTCCCGGCAGGAAGAAGTATTAACCAAAGTCTCAGCCCCCCACCGGGAACCAGCATAGTTCCTGAACCAAAATGTTGGACTTGCGGTCAGCTCACCAAAAACGAGTTGAAAAATGGAGCTCAGGGGCACAACAATTCACAAACTGGCCGAGTATTAAAGGACAACTATCGTCCAAAAATCTGTTGAGGGAAGGCAACGAGGCGGACTTGAAAGCGAGGCAGAATAGCAGGAAACAGATTTCAAGAGGTACGTTGGAATTACCTTTAAAGCACAGGAAGAGTGGCACAACTTCGACAATGATGCACTTGGCCAAAAAGGGTGTATGCGTTTTCTCCTGAATATATTCAGGAGAAAACGCATACGCCCTTTTCGGCCAAGCAAGCAAGCGGGCAATGCAAATCTGCACTACAAAGAAGTATCTCTTCCCACCGGTAAAAAGGGACATCCACAAAATGTGTAAAAACCAGAAAGGCAAGACAGGCCGTGGAGAACAGGGAGCCATGTTATGCTGATGGGCGGGATGTAAATTGCCAACTGCCTCTCTGGAGGAGTGCATTGTGTTCCCTAAAACAAGTAAACAACAGAGCTACAGAGCCAAGGGCACTTCCAGTCTAGGAAATATACCTTGGGAAAACTGAAAATCAATAAGACAGAGCCACCCCAAAATTTAGGGCTGCACTGCTTACAAGGACCTCAACTTGGGTACACCTTAAATATCCCAGGAAATATAAAAATGGTCCAAAAAATTGTGGTACTTACGTACGATGGAATATCCCTCAGCCATGAAATCAATGTCATAAGACCAATAGCAGCAAAATGGGTGGATTCAGGTACGATGATTCTAAGTGAAATAAGTCACAGAGAAAAAGAAACTTATCATAAGATATCACTTATGAAGATCCTGTAAACATGGCTACACTTGAACTGAGTTAGGAAAGAGAACAGTGTCTCACATTTACAAAACACTCTTATGCCTGCTTAAGGGGGAAGGAGAGGTGGGGTGATGCATAAAACCAGAGTTTGATATAAGCACAGGTACCGTTCCAAAAACCAACTCTGGAATAGACAAGACCTACACCTTCCTCAGTGAAAGGGACTCAAAACCCCATATTTCCGGCAGAGGAATATATCTGACTAGTAAGAATCTTAAAACCTATGTATTGATATGTCTCCGTAAGGGAATCAAGTGTGTCTAGACTGGCATAAACATGGCAGCGAGAATCAGCTCAAACCCACTATAAAAAGGAATTTCAAAAACAAAACAAAAAAACTGGGAAATTCTTTACAATTCCTTCAGGGTCTCTGATGAAACATGGAATGACCCTATCTACAACGGCAGCTGGATGTGGCATAAGGCTGGACACTTGGGACAGAGAGGATTGGTGAGATTGGGTGAGGAAATGCAGACCCTTTAAAGCAATAATGCATGGCACCCATTCCATTGTTCCCAACTCTCCAGAGTGAAGGGCATATTACTACAGTTATAGCATGTACGGGAAACCTAGAGAACGGACACACTGTGAATACGAAAGGTTTCTAAAACTCAACGAATATTCCCTCTCCTGGTGCTCCGGTTTGACTTTCCTTCTGCTTTACTATCAACCTCCCAACTTGGAGAGACTGCCCCTTTAACCTCCTGGTTCGCACAGGTTGCCAATTTGGCAGAGGATGAAAGGGTAGAGGGAGAACCAATGAGAGAGTGGCTGTTAGGCATTTGGACGGGCACATATCACTGTAATTTCCCGGCAGGAAGAAGAATTAACCAAAGTCTCAGCCCCCCTCCGGGAACCAGTATAGGTCCTGAACCAAAATTTTGGACTTGCGGTCAGCTCACCAAAAACGAGTTGAAAAATGGAGCTCAGGGGCACAGCAATTCACAAACTGGCCAAGTAATAAAGGACAACTATCGTCCAAAAATCTGTTGAGGGAAGGCAACGAGGCGGACTTGAAAGCGAGGCAGAATAGCAGGAAACAGATTTCAAGAGGTACGTTGGAATCGCCTTTAAAGCACACGAAGAGGGGCACAATTTCGACAATGATGCACTTGGCCAAAAGGGGCGTATGCGTTTTCTCCTGAATATATTCAGGAGAAAACGCATACGCCCCTTTTGGCCAAGCAAGCAAGCGGGCAATGCAAATCTGCACTACAAAGAAGTATCACTTCCAACCGCACAAAAGGGACATCCACAAAATGTGTAAAAACCAGAAAGGCAAGACAGGCCCTGGAGAACAGGGAGCCTTGTTATGATGATGCGCGGCATGTAAATTGCCAACAGCCTCTCTGGAGGAGTACATTGTGTTCCCTAAAACAAGTAAACAACAGAGCTACAGAGCCAAGGGCACTTCCAGTCTAGGGAATATACCTTGGGAAAACTGAAAATCAATAAGACAGAGCCACCCCAAAATTTAGGGCTGCACTGCTTACAAGGACCTCAACTTGGGTACACCTTAAATATCCCAGGAAATATAAAAATGGTTCAAAAAATTGTGGTACTTACGTACGATGGAATATACCTCACCCATGAAATCAATGTCATAAGACCAGTAGCAGCAAAATGGGTGGATTCAGGTACGATGATTCTAAGTGAAATAAGTCACACAGAAAAAGAAACTTATCATAAGATATCACTTATGAAGATCCTGTAAACATGGCTACACGTGAACTGAGTTAGGAAAGAGAACAGTGTCTCACATTTAGAAAACACTCTTATGCCTGCTTAAGGGGGAAGGAGAGGTGGGGTGATGCATAAAACCAGAGTTTGATATAAGCACAGGTACCGTTCCAAAAACCAACTATGGAATAGACAAGACCTACACCTTCCTCAGTGAAAGGGACTCAAAACTCCATATTTCCCGCAGAGGAATATATCTGACTAGTAAGAATCTTAAAACCTATGTATTGATATGTCTCCGTAAGGGAATCAAGTGTGTCTAGACTGGCATAAACATGGCAGCGAGAATCAGCTCAAACCCACTATAAAAAGGAATTTCAAAAACAAAACAAAAAAACTGGGAAATTCTTTTCAATTCCTTCAGGGTCTCTGATGAAACCTGGAATGACCCTATCTACAACGACAGCTGGATGTGGCATAAGGCTGGACACTTGGGACTGAGAGTATTGGTGAGATTGGGTGAGCAAATGCAGACACTTTAATGCAATAATGCATGGCACCCATTCCATGGGTCCCAACTCTCCAGGTTGAAGGGAATATTACTACAGTTATAACATGTACGGGAAACCTAGAGAACAGACACACTGTGAATACGAAAGGTTTCTAAAACTCAACGAATAGTCCCTCTCCTGGTGCTCTGGTTTGACTTTCAATCTGCTTTACTATCAACCTCCCAACTTGGAGAGACAGCCCCTTTAACCTCCTGGTTCGCACAGGTTGCCAATTTGGCAGAGGATGAAAGGGAAGAGGGAGAACCAATGAGAGAGTAGCAGTTACGCATTTGGACGGGCACATATCACTCTAACTTCCCGGTAGGAAGAAGAATTAACCAAAGTCTCAGCCCCCCACCGTGAACCATTATAGGTCCTGAACCAAAATTTTGGACTTGCGGTCAGCTCACCAAAAAAAAGTTGAAAAATGGAGCTCAGGGGCACAGCAATACACAAAATGGCCGAGTAATAAAGGACAACTATCGTCCAAAAATCTGTTGAGGGAAGGCAACGAGGCGGACTTGAAAGCGAGGCAGAACAGCAGGAAACAGATTTCAAGAGGTACGTTGGAACCGCCTTTAAAGCACAGGAAGAGGGGCACAACTTCGACAATGATGCACTTGGCCAAAAAGGGCGTATGCGTTTTCTCCTGAATATATTCAGGAGAAAACGCATACGCCCTTTTTGTCCAAGCAAGCAAGCGGGCAATGCAAATCTGCACTACAAAGAAGTATCACTTCCCACCGGTCAAAAGGGACATCCACAAAATGTGTAACAACCAGAAAGGCAAGACAGGCCCTGGACAACAGGGAGCCTTGTTATGCTGATGGGCGGGATGTAAATTGCCAACTGCCTCTCTGTTGGAGTGCATTGTGTTCCCTAAAACAAGTAAAGAACAGAGCTACAGAGCCAAGGGCACTTCCAAACTAGGGAATATACCTTGGGAAAACTGAAAATCAATAAGACAGAGCCACCCCAAAATTTAGGGCTGCACTGCTTACAAGGACCTCAACTTGGGTACACCTTAAATATCCCAGGAAATATAAAAATGGTTCAAAAAATTGTGGTACTTACGTACGATGGAATATCCCTCAGCCATGAAATCAATGTCATAAGACCAGTAGCAGCAAAATGGGTGGATTCAGGTACGATGATTCTAAGTGAAATAAGTCACAGAGAAAAAGAATCTTATCATAAGATATCACTTATGGAGATCCTGTAAACATGGCTACACTTGAAATGAGTTAGGAAAGAGAAGAGTGTCTCACATTTAGAAAACACTCTTATGCCTGCTTAAGGGGGAAGGAGAGGTGGGGTGATGCATAAAACCAGAGTTTGCTATAAGCACAGGTACCGTTCCAAAAACCAACTATGGAATAGACAAGACCTACACCTTCCTCAGTGAAAGGGACTCAAAACCCCATATTTTCCGCAGAGGAATATATCTGACTAGTAAGGATCTTAAAACCTATGTATTGATATGTCTCCGTAAGGGAATCAAGTGTGTCTAGACTGGCATAAACATGGCAGCGAGAATCAGCTCAAACCCACTATAAAAAGGAATTTCAAAAACAAAACAAAAAAACTGGGAAATTCTTTACAATTCCTTCAGGGTCTCTGATGAAACCTGGAATGACCCTATCTACAACGACAGCTGGATGTGGCATAAGGCTGGACACTTGGGACTGAGAGTATTGGTGAGATTGGGTGAGCAAATGCAGACCCTTTAAAGCACAAATGCCTGGCACCCATTCCATGGGTCCCAACTCTCCAGGTTGAAGGGAATATTACTACAGCTATAACATGTACGGGAAACCTAGAGAACGGACACACTGTGAATTACAAAGGTTTCTAAAACTCAACGAATAGTCCTTCTCCTGCTGCTCCGGTTTGACTTTCCATCTGCTTTACTATCAACCTCCCAACTTGGAGAGACAGCCCCTTTAACCTCCTGGTTCGCACACGTTGCCAATTAGGCAGAGTATGAAAGGGAAGAGGGAGAACCAATGAGAGAGTAGCTGTTAGGCATTTGGCCGGGCACATATCACTGTAATTTCCCGGCAGGAAGAAGAATTAACCAAAGTCTCAGCCACCCACTGGGAACCAGCATAGGTCCTGAACCCAAATTTTGGACTTGCGGGCAGCTCACCAAAAACGAGTTGAAAAATGGAGCTCAGGGGCAAAGCAATTCACAAACTGGCCGAGTAATAAAGGACAACTATCGTCCAAAAATCTGTTGGGGGAAGGCAATGAGGCGGACTTGAAAGCGAGGCAGAATAGCAGGAAACAGATTTCAAGAGGTACGTTGGAATCGCCTTTAAAGCACAGGAAGAGGGGCACAACTTCGACAATGATGCACTTGGCCAAAAAGGGCGTATGCGTTTTCTCCTGAATATATTCAGGAGAAAACGCATACGCCCTTTTTGGCCAAGCAAGCAAGCGGGCAATGCAAATCTGCACTACAAAGAAGTATCACTTCCCACCGGTCAAAAGGGACATCCACAAAATGTGTAAAAAGCAGAAAGGCAAGACAGGCCTTGGAGAACAGGGAGCCTTGTTATGCTGATGGGCGGGTTTTAAATAGCCAACTGCCTCTCTGGATGAGTACATTGTGTTCCCTAAAACAAGTAAAGAACAGAGCTACAGAGCCAAGGGCACTTCCAGTCTAGGGAATATACCTTGGAAAACTGAAAATCAATAAGACAGAGCCACCCCAAAATTTAGGGCTGCACTGCTTACAAGGACCTCAACTTCGGTACATCTTAAATATCCCAGGAAATATAAAAATGGTTCAAAAAATTGTGGTACTTACGTACGATGGAATATCCCTCAGCCATGAAATCAAAGACGTAAGACCAGCAGCAGCAAAATGGGTGGATTCAGGTACGATGATTCTAAGTGAAATAAGTCACACAGAAAAAGAAACTTATCATAAGATATCACTTATGAAGATCCTGTAAACATGGCTACACTTGAACTGAGTTAGGAAAGAGAACAGTGTCTCACATTTAGAAAACACTCTTATGCCTGCTTAAGGGGGAAGGAGAGGTGGGGTGATGCATAAAACAAGAGTTTGATATAAGCACAGGTACCGTTCCAAAAACCAACTATGGAATAGACAAGACCTACACCTTCCTCAGTGAAAGGGACTCAAAACCCCATATTTCCCGCAGAGGAATATATCTGACTAGTAAGAATCTTAAAACCTATGTATTGATATGTCTCCGTAAGGGAATCAAGTGTGTCTAGACTGGCATAAACATGGCAGCGAGAATCAGCTCAAACCCACTATAAAAAGGAATTTCAAATACAAAACAAAAAAACTGGGAAATTCTTTACAATTCCTGCAGGGTCTCTGATGAAACCTGGAATGACCCTATCTACAACGACAGCTGGATGTGGCATAAGGAGGGACACTTGCGACTGAGACGATTGGTGAGATTGGGTGAGCAAATGCAGACCCTTTAAAGCACAAATGCCTGGCACCCATTCCATGGGTCCCAACTCTCCAGGTTGAAGGGAGTATTACTACAGTTATAACATGTACGAGAAACCTAGAGAACGAACACACTGTGAATACGAAAGGTTTCTAAAATTCAACGAATAGTCCCTCTCCTGGTGCTCCGGTTTGACTTTCCACCTGCTTTACTATCAACCTCCCAACTTGGAGAGACAGCCCCTTTAACCTCCTGGTTCGCACACGTTGCCAATTTGGCAGTGGATGAAAGGGAAGAGGGAGAACCAATGAGAGAGTAGCTTTTAGGCATTTGGACGGGCGCATATCACTGTAATTTCCCGGCAGGAAGAAGAATTAACCAAATTCTCAGCCCCCCACGGGGAACCAGCATAGGTCCTGAACCAAAATTTTGGACTTGCGGTCAGCTCACAAAAAACGAGTTGAAAAATGGAGCTCAGGGGCACAACAATTCACAAACTGGCCGAGTAATAAAGGACAACTATCGTCCAAAAATCTGTTGAGGGAGGGCAACGAGGCGGACTTGAAAGCGAGGCAGAATAGCAGGAAACAGATTTCAAGAGGTACGTTGGAATCGCCTTTAAAGCACAGGAAGAGGGGCACAATTTCGACAATGATGCACTTGGCCAAAAAGGGCGTATGCGTTTTCTCCTGAATATATTCAGGAGAAAACGCATACGCCCTTTTTGGCCAAGCAAGCAAGCGGGCAATGCAAATCTGCACTACAAAGAAGTATCACTTCCCACCGGTCAAAAGGGACATCCACAAAATGTGTAAAAACCAGAAAGGCAAGACAGGCCGTGGAGAACAGGGAGCCATGTTATGCTAATGGGCGGGATGTAAATTGCCAACTGCCTCTCTGGAGGAGTGCATTGTGTTCCCTAAAACAAGTAAACAACAGAGCTACAGAGCCAAGGGCACTTCCAGTCTAGGGAATATACCTTGGGAAAACTGAAAATCAATAAGACAGAGCCACCCCAAAATTTAGGGCTGAACTGCTTACAAGGACCTCAACTTGGGTACACCTTAAATATCCCAGGAAATATAAAAATGGTTCAAAAAATTGTGGTACTTACGTACGATGGAATATCCTTCAGCCATGAAATCAATGTCATAAGACCAGTAGCAGCAAAACGGGTGGATTCAGGTACGATGATTCTAAGTGAAATAAGTCACACAGAAAAAGAAACTTATCATAAGATATCACTTATGAAGATCCTGTAAACATGGCTACACTTGAACTGAGTTAGGAAAGAGAACAGTGTCTCACATTTAGAAAACACTCTTATGCCTGCTTAAGGGGGAAGGAGAGGTGGGGTGATGCATAAAACCAGAGTTTGATATAAGCACAGGTACCGTTCCAAAAACCAACTCTGGAATAGACAAGACCTACACCTTCCTCAGTGAAAGGGACTCAAAACCCCATATTTCCCGCAGAGGAATATATCTGACTAGTAAGAATCTTAAAACCTATGTATTGATATGTCTCCATAAGGGAATCAAGTGTGTCTAGACTGGCATAAACATGGCAGCGAGAATCAGCTCAAACCCACTATAAAAAGGAATTTCAAAAACAAAACAAAAAAACTGGGAAATTCTTTACAATTCCTTCAGGGTCTCTGATGAATCCTGGAATAACCCTAACTACAACGACAGCTGGATGTGGCATAAGGCTGGACACTTGGGACTGAGAGGATTGGTGAGATTCGGTGAGCAAATGCAGACACTTTAAAGCAATAATGCATGGCACCCATTCCATGGGTCCCAACTCTCCAGGTTGAAGGGAATATTACTACAGCTATAACATGTACGGGAAACCTAGAGAACGGACACACTGTGAATTACAAAGGTTTCTAACACTCAACGAATAGTCCTTCTCCTGCTGCTCCGGTTTGACTTTCCATCTGCTTTACTATCAACCTCCCAACTTGGAGAGACAGCCCCTTTAACCTCCTGGTTCGCACACGTTGCCAATTAGGCAGAGGATGAAAGGGAAGAGGGAGAACCAATGAGAAAGTAGCTGTTAGGCATTTGGCCGGGCACATATCACTGTAATTTCCCAGCAGGAAGAAGAATTAACCAAAGTCTCAGCCCCCCTCCGGGAACCAGCATAGGTCCTGAACCAAAATTTTGGACTTGCGGTCAGCTCACCAAAAACGAGTTGAAAAATGGAGCTCAGGGGCAAAGCAATTCACAAACTGGCCGAGTCATAAAGGACAACTATCGTCCAAAAATCTGTTGAGGGAAGGCAATGAGGCGGACTTGAAAGCGAGGCAGAATAGCAGGAAACAGATTTCAAGAGGTACGTTGGAATCGCCTTTAAAGCACAGGAAGAGGGGCACAACTTCGACAATGATGCACTTGGCCAAAAAGGGCGTATGCGTTTTCTCCTGAATATATTCAGGAGAAAAGGCATACGCCCTTTTTGTCCAAGAAAGCAAGCGGGCAATGCAAATCTGCACTACAAAGAAGTATCACTTCCCACCGGTCAAAAGGGACATCCACAAAATGTGTAAAAACCAGAAAGGCAAGACAGGACCTGGAGAACAGGGAGCCTTGTTATGCTGATGGGCGGGATGTAAATTGCCAACTGCCTCTCTGGAGGAGTGCATTGTGTTCCCTAAAACAAGTAAACAACAGAGCTACAGAGCCAAGGGCACTTCCAGTCTAAGGAATATACCTTGGGAAAACTGAAAATCAATAAGACAGAGCCACCCCAAAATTTAGGGCTGCACTGCTTACAAGGACCTCAACTTGGGTACACCTTAAATATCCCAGGAAATATAAAAATGGTTCAAAATATTGTGGTACTTACGTACGATGGAATATCCCTCAGCCATGAAATCAATGTCATAAGACCAGTAGCAGCAAAATGGGTGGATTCAGGTACGATGATTCTAAGTGAAATAAGTCACAGAGAAAAAGAAACTTATCATAAGATATCACTTATGAAGATCCTGTAAACATGGCTACACTTGCACTTAGTTAGGAAAAAGAACAGTGTCTCACATTTAGAAAACACTCTTATGCCTGCTTAAGGGGGAAGGAGAGGTGGGGTGATGCATAAAACCAGACTTTGATATAAGCACAGGTACCGTTCCAAAAACCAACTCTGGAATAGACAAGACTTACACCTTCCTCAGTGAAAGGGACTCAAAACCCCATATTTCCCGCAGAGGAATATATCTGACTAGTAAGAATCTTAAAACCTATGTATTGATATGTCTCCGTAAGGGAATCAAGTGTGTCTAGACTGGCATAAACATGGCAGCGAGAATCAGCTCAAACCCACTATAAAAAGGAATTTCAAAAACAAAACAAAAAAACTGGGAAATTCTTTACAATTCCTTCAGGGTCTCTGATGAAACCTGGAATGACCCTATCTACAACGACAGCTGGATGTGGCATAAGGAGGGACACTTGCGACTGAGACGATTGGTGAGATTGGGTGAGCAAATGCAGACCCTTTAAAGCACAAATGCCTGGCACACATTCCATGGGTCCCAACTCTCCAGGTTGAAGGGAATATTACTACAGTTATAACATGTACGGGAAACCTAGAGAACGAACACACTGTGAATACGAAAGGTTTCTAAAACTCAACGAATAGTCCCTCTCCTGGTGCTCCGGTTTGACTTTCCATCTGCTTTACTATCAACCTCCCAACTTGGAGAGACAGCCCCTTTAACCTCCTGTTTCGCACAGGTTGCCAATTTGGCAGAGGATGAAAGGGAATAGGGAGAACCAATGTGAGAGTAGCTGTTAGGCATTTGGATGGGCACATATCACTGTAATTTCCCGAAAGGAAGAAGAATTAACCAAAGTCTCAGCCCCCCACCGGGAACCAGCATAGGTCCTGAAACAAAATGTCGGACTTGCGGTCAGCTCACCAAAAACGAGTTGAAAAATGGAGCTCAGGGGCACAGCAATTCACAAACTGGCCGAGTAATAAAGGACAACTATCGTCCAAAAATCTGTTGAGGGAAGGCAACGAGGCGGACTTGAAAGCGAGGCAGAATAGCAGGAAACAGATTTCAAGAGGTACGTTGGAATCGCCTTTAAAGCACAGGAAGAGGGGCACAACTTCGACAATGATGCACTTGGTCAAAAAGGGCGTATGCGTTTTCTCCTGAATATATTCAGGAGAAAACGCATACGCCCTTTTTGGCCAAGCAAGCACGCGGGCAATGCAAATCTGCACTACAAAGAAGTATCACTTCCCACCGGTCAACAGGGACATCCACAAAATGTGTAAAAACCAGAAAGGCAAGAAAGGCCCTGGAGAACAGGGAGTCTTGTTATGCTGATGGGCGGGATGTAAATTGCCAACTGCCTCTCTGGAGGAGTGCATTGTGTTCCCTAAAACAATTAAAGAACAGAGCTACAGAGCCAAGGGCACTTCCAGTCTAGGGAATATACCTTGGGAAAACTGAAAATCAATAAGACAGAGCCACCCCAAAATTTAGGGCTGCACTGCTTACAAGGACCTCAACTTGGGTACACCTTAAATATCCCAGGAAATATAAAAATGGTTCAAAAAATTGTGGTACTTACGTACGATGGAATATCCCTCAGCCATGAAATCAATGTCATAAGACCAGTAGCAGCAAAATGGGTGGATTCAGGTACGATGATTCTAAGTGAAATAAGTCACACAGAAAAAGAAACTTATCATAAGATATCACTTATGAAGATCCTGTAAACATGGCTACACGAGAACTGAGTTAGGAAAGAGAAGAGTGTCTCACATTTAGAAAACACTCTTATGCCTGCTTAAGGGGGAAGGAGAGGTGGGGTGATGCATAAAACCAGAGTTTGTATAAGCACAGGTACCGTTCCAAAAACCAACTATGGAATAGACAAGACCTACACCTTCCTCAGTGAAAGGGACTCAAAACCCAATATTTCCCGCAGAGGAATATATCTGACTAGTAAGAATCTTAAAACTTATGTATTGGTATGTCTCCGTAAGGGAATCAAGTGTGTCTAGACTGGCATAAACATGGCAGCGAGAATCAGCTCAAACCCACTATAAAAAGGAATTTCAAAAACAAAACAAAAAAACTGGGAAATTCTTTACAATTCCTTCAGGGTCTCTGATGAAACCTGGAAGGACCCTATCTACAATGACAGCTGGATGTGGCATAAGGCTGGACACTTGGGACTGAGAGGATTGGTGAGATTGGCTGAGCAAATGCAGACCCTTTAAAGCAATAATGCATGGCACCCATTCCATGGGTCCCAACTCTCCAGGTTGAAGGGAATATTACTACAGTTATAACATGTACGGGAAACCTAGAGAACGGACACACTGTGAATACGAAAGGTTTCTAAAACTCAACGAATAGTCCCTTTCCTGGTGGTCCGGTTTGACTTTCCATCTGCTTTACTATCAACCTCCCAACTTGGAGAGACAGCCCCTTTAACCTCCTGGTTCGCACAGGTTGCCAATTTGGCAGAGGATGAAAGGGAAGTGGGTGAACCATTGAGAGAGTAGCTGTTAGGCATTTGGACGGGCACATATCACTGTAATTTCCCGGCAGGAAGAAGAATTAACCAAAGTCTCAGCCACCCATCGGGAACCAGTATAGTTCCTGAACCAAAATTTTGGACTTGCGGTCAGCTCACCAAAAACGAGTTGAAAAATGGAGCTCAGGGGCACAGCAATTCACAAACTGGCCGAGTAATAAAGGACAACTATCGTCCAAAAATCTGTTGAGGGAAGGCAACGAGGCGGACTTGAATGCGAGGCAGAATAGCAGGAAACAGATTTCAAGAGGTACGTTGGAATCGCCTTTAAAGCACAGGAAGAGGGGCACAATTTCGACAATGATGCACTTGGCCAAAAAGGGCGTATGCGTTTTCTCCTGAATATATTCAGGAGAAAACGCATACGCCCTTTTTGGCCAAGCAAGCAAGCGGGCAATGCAAATCTGCACTACAAAGAAGTATCACTTTCCACCGGTCAACCGGGACATCCACAAAATGTGTAAAAACCAGAAAGGCAAGACAGGCCCTGGAGAACAGGGAGCCTTGTTATGCTGATGGGCGGGATGTAAATTGCCAACTGCCTCTCTGGAGGAGTGCATTGTGTTCCCTAAAACAAGTAAACAACAGAGCTACAGAGCCAAGGGTACTTCCAGTCTAGCGAATATACCTTGGGAAAACTGAAAATCAATAAGACACAGCCACCCCAAAATTTAGGGCTGCACTGCTTACAAGGACCTCAACTTGGGTACACCTTAAATATCCCAGGAAATATAAAAATGGTTCAAAAAATTGTGGTACTTACATACGATGGAATATCCCTCAGCCATGAAATCAAAGTCATAAGACCAGCAGCAGCAAAATGGGTGGATACAGTTACGATGATTCTAAGTGAAATAAGTCACACAGAAAAAGAAACTTATCATAAGATATCACTTATGAAGATCCTGTAAACATGGCTACACTTGAACTGAGTTAGGAAAGAGAACAGTGTCTCACATTTAGAAAACACTCTTATGCCTGCTTAAGGGGGAAGGAGAGGTGGGGTGATGCATAAAACCAGAGTTTGATATAAGCACAGGTACCGTTCCAAAAACCAACAATGGAATAGACAAGACCTACACCTTCCTCAGTGAAAGGGACTCAAAACCCCATATTTCCGGCAGAGGAATATATCTGACTAGTAAGAATCTTAAAACCTATGTATTGATATGTCTCAGTAAGGGAATCAAGTGTGCCTAGACTGGCATAAACATGGCAGCGAGAATCAGCTCAAACCCACTATAAAAAGGAATTTCAAAAACAAAACAAAAAAACTGGGAAATTCTTTACAATTCCTGCAGGGTCTCTGATGAAACCTGGAATGAGCATATCTACAACGGCAGCTGGATGTGGCATAAGGCTGGACACTTGGGACAGAGAGGATTGGTGAGATTGGGTGAGCAAATGCAGACCCTGTAAAGCAATAATGCATGGCACCCATTCCATGGGTCCCAAGTCTCCAGGGTGAAGAGCATATTACTACAGTTATAGCATGTACGGGAAACCTAGAGAACGGACACACTGTGAATACGAAAGGTTTCTAAAACTCAACGAATAGTCCCTCTCCTGGTGTTCCGGTTTGACTTTCCTTCTGCTTTACTATCAACCTCCCAACTTGGAGAGACAGCCCCTTTAACCTCCTGGTTCGCACAGGTTGCCAATTTGGCAGAGGATGAAAGGGTAGAGGGAGAACCAATTAGAGAGTGGCTGTTAGGCATTTGGACGGGCACATATCACTGTAATTTCCCGGCAGGAAGAAGAATTAACCAAAGTCTCAGCCCACCTCCGAGAACCAGTATAGGCCCTGAACCAAAATTTTGGACTTGCGGTCAGCTCACCAAAAACGAGTTGAAAAACGGAGCTCAGGGGCACAGCAATTCACAAACTGGCCGAGTAATAAAGGACAGCTATCGTCCAAAAATCTGTTGAAGGAAGGCAACGAGGCGGACTTGAAAGCGAGGCAGAATAGCAGGAAACACATTTCAAGAGGTACGTTGGAATCGCCTTTAAAGCACAGGAAGAGGGGCACAATTTCGACAATGATGCACTTGGCCAAAAGGGGCGTATGCGTTTTCTCCTGAATATATTCAGGAGAAAACGCATACGCCCCTTTTGGCCAAGCAAGCAAGCGGGCAATGCAAATCTGCACTACAAAGAAGTATCACTTCCAACCGCACAAAAGGGACATCCACAAAATGTGTAAAAACCAGAAAGGCAAGACAGGCCCTGGAGAACAGGGAGCCTTGTTATGATGATGGGCGGGATGTAAATTGCCAACTGCCTCTCTGGATGAGTGCATTGTGTTCCCTAAAACAAGTAAACAACAGAGCTACAGAGCCAAGGGCACTTCCAGTCTAGGGAATATACCTTGGGAAAACTGAAAATCAATAAGACAGAGCCACCCCAAAATTTAGGGCTGCACTGCTTACAAGGACCTCAACTTGGGTACACCTTAAATATCCCAGGAAATATAAAAATGGTTCAAAAAATTGTGGTACTTACGTACGATGGAATATCCCTCAGCCATGAAATCAATGTCATAAGACCAGTAGCAGCAAAATGGGTGGACTCAGGTACGATGATTCTAAGTGAAATAAGTCACACAGAAAAAGAAACTTATCATAAGATATCACTTATGAAGATCCTGTAAACATGGCTACACGAGAACTGAGTTAGGAAAGAGAACAGTGTCTCACATTTAGAAAACACTCTTATGCCTGCTTAAGGGGGAAGGAGAGGTGGGGTGATGCATAAAACCAGAGTTTGATATAAGCACAGGTACCGTTCCAAAAACCAACTATGGAATAGACAAGACCTACACCTTCCTCAGTGAAAGGGAATCAAAACCCAATATTTCCCGCAGAGGAATATATCTGACTAGTAAGAATCTTAAAACTTATGTATTGGTATGTCTCCGTAAGGGAATCAAGTGTGTCTAGACTGGCATAAACATGGCAGCGAGAATCAGCTCAAACCCACTATAAAAAGGAATTTCAAAAACAAAACAAAAAAACTGGGAAATTCTTTACAATTCCTTCAGGGTCTCTGATGAAACCTGGAAGGACCCTATCTACAATGACAGCTGGATGTGGCATAAGGCTGGACACTTGGGACTGAGAGGATTGGTGAGATTGGGTGAGCAAATGCAGACCCTTTAAAGCAATAATGCATGGCACCCATTCCATGGGTCCCAACTCTCCAGGTTGAAGGGAATATTACTACAGTTATAACATGTACGGGAAACCTAGAGAACGGACACACTGTGAATACGAAAGGTTTCTAAAACTCAACGAATAGTCCCTTTCCTGGTGGTCCGGTTTGACTTTCCATCTGCTTTACTATCAACCTCCCAACTTGGAGAGACAGCCCCTTTAACCTCCTAGTTCGCACAGGTTGCCAATTTGGCAGAGGATGAAAGGGAAGTGGGTGAACCAATGAGAGAGTAGCTGTTAGGCATTTGGACGGGCACATAGCACTGTAATTTCCCGGCAGGAAGAAGAATTAACCAAAGTCTCAGCCACCCATCGGGAACCAGTATAGTTCCTGAACCAAAATTTTGGACATGCGGGCAGCTCACCAAAAACGAGTTGAAAAATGGAGCTCAGGGGCACAGCAATTCACAAACTGGCCGAGTAATAAAGGACAACTATCGTCCAAAAATATGTTGAGGGAAGGCAAGGAGGCGGACTTGAAAGCGAGGCAGAATAGCAGGAAACAGATTTCAAGAGGTACGTTGGAATCGCCTTTAAAGCACAGGAAGAGGGGCACAACTTCGACAATGATGCACTTGGCCAAAAAGGGCGTATGCGTTTTCTCCTGAATATATTCAGGAGAAAACGCATACGCCCTTTTTGTCCAAGGAAGCAAGCGGGCAATGCAAATCTGCACTACAAAGAAGTATCACTTCCCACCGGTCAAAAGGGACATCCACAAAATGTGTAAAAACCAGAAAGGCAAGACAGGCCCTGGAGAACAGGGAGCCTTGTTATGCTGATGGGCGGGATGTAAATTGCCAACTGCCTCTCTGGAGGAGTGCATTGTGTTTCCTAAAACAAGTAAACAACAGAGCTACAGAGCCAAGGGCACTTCCAGTCTAAGGAATATACCTTGGGAAAACTGAAAATCAAAAAGACAGAGCCACCCCAAAATTTAGGGCTGCACTGCTTACAAGGACCTCAACTTGGGTACACCTTAAATATCCCAGGAAATATAAAAATGGTTCAAAAAATTGTGGTACTTACGTACGATGGAATATCCCTCAGCCATGAAATCAATGTCATAAGACCAGTAGCAGCAAAATGGGTGGATTCAGGTACGATGATTCTAAGTGAAATAAGTCACAGAGAAAAAGAAACTTATCATAAGATATCACTTATGAAGATCCTGTAAACATGGCTACACTTGAACTGAGTTAGGAAAGAGAACAGTGTCTCACATTTACAAAACACTCTTATGCCTGCTTAAGGGGGAAGGAGAGGTGGGGTGATGCATAAAACCAGAGTTTGATATAAGCACAGGTACCGTTCCAAAAACCAACTCTGGAATAGACAAGACCTACACCTTCCTCAGTGAAAGGGACTCAAAACCCCATATTTCCCGCAGAGGAATATATCTGACTAGTAAGAATCTTAAAACCTATGTATTGATATGTCTCCGTAAGGGAATCAAGTGTGTCTAGACTGGCATAAACATGGCAGCGAGAATCAGCTCAAACCCACTATAAAAAGGAATTTCAAAAACAAAACAAAAAAACTGGGAAATTCTTTACAATTCCTTCAGGGTCTCTGATGAAACCTGGAATGACCCTATCTACAACGACAGCTGGATGTGGCATAAGGAAGGACACTTGCGACTGAGACGATTGGTGAGATTGGGTGAGCAAATGCAGACCCTTTAAAGCACAAATGCCTGGCACCCATTCCATGGGTCCCAACTCTCCAGGTTGAAGGGAATATTACTACAGTTATAACATGTACGGGAAACCTAGAGAACGAACACACTGTGAATACGAAAGGTTTCTAAAACTCAACGAATAGTCCCTCTCCTGGTGCTCCGGTTTGACTTTCCACCTGCTTTACTATCAACCTCCCAACTTGGAGAGACAGCCCCTTTAAACTCCTGGTTCGCACAGGTTGCCAATTTGGCAGAGGATGAAAGGGAGGAGGGAGAACCAATGAGAGAGTAGCTTTTAGGCATTTGGACGGGCACATATCACTGTAATTTCCCGGCAGGAACAAGAATTAACCAAAGTCTCAGCCCCCCACCGGGAACCAGCATAGGTCCTGAACCAAAATTTTGGACTTGCGGTCAGCTCACCAAAAACGAGTTGAAAAATGGAGCTCAGGGGCACAACAATTCACAAACTGGCCGAGTAATAAAGGACAACTATCGTCCACAAATCTGTTGAGGGAAGGCAACGAGGCGGACTTGAAAGCGAGGCAGAATAGCAGGAAACAGATTTCAAGAGGTACGTTGGAATCACCTTTAAAGCACAGGAAGAGGGGCACAATTTCGACAATGATGCACTTGGCCAAAAGGGGCGTATGCGTTTTATCCTGAATATATTCAGGAGAAAACGCATACGCCCCTTTTGTCCAAGAAAGCAAGTGGGCAATGCAAATCTGCACTACAAAGAAGTATCACTTCCCACCGCACAAAAGGGACATCCACAAAATGTGTAAAAACCAGAAAGGCAAGACAGGCCCTGGAGAACAGGGAGCCTTGTTATGCTGATGGGCGGCATGTAAATTGCCAACTGCCTCTCTGGAGGAGTGCATTGTGTTCCCTAAAACAAGTAAACAACAGAGCTACAGAGCCAAGTGCACTTCCAGTCTAGGGAATATACCTTGGGAAAACTGAAAATCAATAAGACAGAGCCACCCCAAAATTTAGGGCTGCACTGCTTACAAGGACCTCAACTTGGGTACACCTTAAATATCCCAGGAAATATAAAAATGGTTCAAAAAATTGTGGTACTTACGTACGATGGAATATCCCTCAGCCATGAAATCAATGTCATAAGACCAGTAGCAGCAAAATGGGTGGATTCAGGTACGATGATTCTAAGTGAAATAAGTCACACAGAAAAAGAAACTTATCATAAGATATCACTTATGAAGATCCTGTAAACATGGCTACACGTGAACTGAGTTAGGAAAGAGAACAGTGTCTCACATTTAGAAAACACTCTTTTGCCTGCTTAAGGGGGAAGGAGAGGTGGGGTGATGCATAAAACCAGAGTTTGATATAAGCACAGGTACCGTTCCAAAAACCAACTATGGAATAGACAAGACCTACACCTTCCTCAGTGAAAGGGACTCAAAACCCCATATTTCCCACAGAGGAATATATCTGACTAGTAAGAATCTTAAAACCTATGTATTGATATGTCTCCGTAAGGGAATCAAGTGTGTCTAGACTGGCATAAACATGGCAGCGAGAATCAGCTCAAAGCCACTATAAAAAGGAATTTCAAAAACAAAACAAAAAAACTGGGAAATTCTTTACAATTCCTTCAGGGTCTCTGATGAAACCTGGAAGGACCCTATCTACAATGACAGCTGGATGTGGCATAAGGCTGGACACTTGGGACTGAGAGGATTGATGAGATTGGGTGAGCAAATGCAGACCCTTTAATGCAATAACGCATGGAACCCATTCCATGGGTCCCAACTCTCCAGGTTGAAGGGAATATTACTACAGTTATAACATGTACGGGTAACCTAGAGAACGGACACACTGTGAATACGAAAGGTTTCTAAAACTCAACGAATAGTCCCTCTCCTGGTGCTCCGGTTTGACTTTCCATCTGCTTTACTATCAACCTCCCAACTTGGAGAGACAGCCCCTTTAACCTCCTGGTTCGCACAGGTTGCCAATTTGGCAGAGGACGAAAGGGAAGAGGGAGAACCAATGAGAGAGTAGCTTTTAGGCATTTGGACGGGCATATATCACTGTAATTTCCCGGCAGGAAGAAGTATTAACCAAAGTCTCAGCCCCCCACCGGGAACCAGCATAGTTCCTGAACCAAAATGTTGGACTTGCGGTCAGCTCACCAAAAACGAGTTGAAAAATGGAGCTCAGGGGCACAACAATTCACAAACTGGCCGAGTATTAAAGGACAACTATCGTCCAAAAATCTGTTGAGGGAAGGCAACGAGGCGGACTTGAAAGCGAGGCAGAATAGCAGGAAACAGATTTCAAGAGGTACGTTGGAATTACCTTTAAAGCACAGGAAGAGTGGCACAACTTCGACAATGATGCACTTGGCCAAAAAGGGTGTATGCGTTTTCTCCTGAATATATTCAGGAGAAAACGCATACGCCCTTTTCGGCCAAGCAAGCAAGCGGGCAATGCAAATCTGCACTACAAAGAAGTATCTCTTCCCACCGGTAAAAAGGGACATCCACAAAATGTGTAAAAACCAGAAAGGCAAGACAGGCCGTGGAGAACAGGGAGCCATGTTATGCTGATGGGCGGGATGTAAATTGCCAACTGCCTCTCTGGAGGAGTGCATTGTGTTCCCTAAAACAAGTAAACAACAGAGCTACAGAGCCAAGGGCACTTCCAGTCTAGGAAATATACCTTGGGAAAACTGAAAATCAATAAGACAGAGCCACCCCAAAATTTAGGGCTGCACTGCTTACAAGGACCTCAACTTGGGTACACCTTAAATATCCCAGGAAATATAAAAATGGTCCAAAAAATTGTGGTACTTACGTACGATGGAATATCCCTCAGCCATGAAATCAATGTCATAAGACCAATAGCAGCAAAATGGGTGGATTCAGGTACGATGATTCTAAGTGAAATAAGTCACAGAGAAAAAGAAACTTATCATAAGATATCACTTATGAAGATCCTGTAAACATGGCTACACTTGAACTGAGTTAGGAAAGAGAACAGTGTCTCACATTTACAAAACACTCTTATGCCTGCTTAAGGGGGAAGGAGAGGTGGGGTGATGCATAAAACCAGAGTTTGATATAAGCACAGGTACCGTTCCAAAAACCAACTCTGGAATAGACAAGACCTACACCTTCCTCAGTGAAAGGGACTCAAAACCCCATATTTCCCGCAGAGGAATATATCTGACTAGTAAGAATCTTAAAACCTATGTATTGATATGTCTCCGTAAGGGAATCAAGTGTGTCTAGACTGGCATAAACATGGCAGCGAGAATCAGCTCAAACCCACTATAAAAAGGAATTTCAAAAACAAAACAAAAAAACTGGGAAATTCTTTACAATTCCTTCAGGGTCTCTGATGAAACATGGAATGACCCTATCTACAACGGCAGCTGGATGTGGCATAAGGCTGGACACTTGGGACAGAGAGGATTGGTGAGATTGGGTGAGGAAATGCAGACCCTTTAAAGCAATAATGCATGGCACCCATTCCATTGTTCCCAACTCTCCAGAGTGAAGGGCATATTACTACAGTTATAGCATGTACGGGAAACCTAGAGAACGGACACACTGTGAATACGAAAGGTTTCTAAAACTCAACGAATATTCCCTCTCCTGGTGCTCCGGTTTGACTTTCCTTCTGCTTTACTATCAACCTCCCAACTTGGAGAGACTGCCCCTTTAACCTCCTGGTTCGCACAGGTTGCCAATTTGGCAGAGGATGAAAGGGTAGAGGGAGAACCAATGAGAGAGTGGCTGTTAGGCATTTGGACGGGCACATATCACTGTAATTTCCCGGCAGGAAGAAGAATTAACCAAAGTCTCAGCCCCCCTCCGGGAACCAGTATAGGTCCTGAACCAAAATTTTGGACTTGCGGTCAGCTCACCAAAAACGAGTTGAAAAATGGAGCTCAGGGGCACAGCAATTCACAAACTGGCCGAGTAATAAAGGACAACTATCGTCCAAAAATCTGTTGAGGGAAGGCAACGAGGCGGACTTGAAAGCGAGGCAGAATAGCAGGAAACAGATTTCAAGAGGTACGTTGGAATCGCCTTTAAAGCACACGAAGAGGGGCACAATTTCGACAATGATGCACTTGGCCAAAAGGGGCGTATGCGTTTTCTCCTGAATATATTCAGGAGAAAACGCATACGCCCCTTTTGGCCAAGCAAGCAAGCGGGCAATGCAAATCTGCACTACAAAGAAGTATCACTTCCAACCGCACAAAAGGGACATCCACAAAATGTGTAAAAACCAGAAAGGCAAGACAGGCCCTGGAGAACAGGGAGCCTTGTTATGATGATGCGCGGCATGTAAATTGCCAACAGCCTCTCTGGAGGAGTACACTGTGTTCCCTAAAACAAGTAAACAACAGAGCTACAGAGCCAAGGGCACTTCCAGTCTAGGGAATATACCTTGGGAAAACTGAAAATCAATAAGACAGAGCCACCCCAAAATTTAGGGCTGCACTGCTTACAAGGACCTCAACTTGGGTACACCTTAAATATCCCAGGAAATATAAAAATGGTTCAAAAAATTGTGGTACTTACGTACGATGGAATATACCTCAGCCATGAAATCAATGTCATAAGACCAGTAGCAGCAAAATGGGTGGATTCAGGTACGATGATTCTAAGTGAAATAAGTCACACAGAAAAAGAAACTTATCATAAGATATCACTTATGAAGATCCTGTAAACATGGCTACACGTGAACTGAGTTAGGAAAGAGAACAGTGTCTCACATTTAGAAAACACTCTTATGCCTGCTTAAGGGGGAAGGAGAGGTGGGGTGATGCATAAAACCAGAGTTTGATATAAGCACAGGTACCGTTCCAAAAACCAACTCTGGAATAGACAAGACCTACACCTTCCTCAGTGAAAGGGACTCAAAACTCCATATTTCCCGCAGAGGAATATATCTGACTAGTAAGAATCTTAAAACCTATGTATTGATATGTCTCCGTAAGGGAATCAAGTGTGTCTAGACTGGCATAAACATGGCAGCGAGAATCAGCTCAAACCCACTATAAAAAGGAATTTCAAAAACAAAACAAAAAAACTGGGAAATTCTTTTCAATTCCTTCAGGGTCTCTGATGAAACCTGGAATGACCCTATCTACAACGACAGCTGGATGTGGCATAAGGCTGGACACTTGGGACTGAGAGTATTGGTGAGATTGGGTGAGCAAATGCAGACACTTTAATGCAATAATGCATGGCACCCATTCCATGGGTCCCAACTCTCCAGGTTGAAGGGAATATTACTACAGTTATAACATGTACGGGAAACCTAGAGAACAGACACACTGTGAATACGAAAGGTTTCTAAAACTCAACGAATAGTCCCTCTCCTGGTGCTCTGGTTTGACTTTCAATCTGCTTTACTATCAACCTCCCAACTTGGAGAGACAGCCCCTTTAACCTCCTGGTTCGCACAGGTTGCCAATTTGGCAGAGGATGAAAGGGAAGAGGGAGAACCAATGAGAGAGTAGCAGTTACGCATTTGGACGGGCACATATCACTCTAACTTCCCGGTAGGAAGAAGAATTAACCAAAGTCTCAGCCCCCCACCGTGAACCATTATAGGTCCTGAACCAAAATTTTGGACTTGCGGTCAGCTCACCAAAAAAAAGTTGAAAAATGGAGCTCAGGGGCACAGCAATACACAAAATGGCCGAGTAATAAAGGACAACTATCGTCCAAAAATCTGTTGAGGGAAGGCAACGAGGCGGACTTGAAAGCGAGGCAGAACAGCAGGAAACAGATTTCAAGAGGTACGTTGGAACCGCCTTTAAAGCACAGGAAGAGGGGCACAACTTCGACAATGATGCACTTGGCCAAAAAGGGCGTATGCGTTTTCTCCTGAATATATTCAGGAGAAAACGCATACGCCCTTTTTGTCCAAGCAAGCAAGCGGGCAATGCAAATCTGCACTACAAAGAAGTATCACTTCCCACCGGTCAAAAGGGACATCCACAAAATGTGTAAAAACCAGAAAGGCAAGACAGGCCCTGGACAACAGGGAGCCTTGTTATGCTGATGGGCGGGATGTAAATTGCCAACTGCCTCTCTGTTGGAGTGCATTGTGTTCCCTAAAACAAGTAAAGAACAGAGCTACAGAGCCAAGGGCACTTCCAAACTAGGGAATATACCTTGGGAAAACTGAAAATCAATAAGACAGAGCCACCCCAAAATTTAGGGCTGCACTGCTTACAAGGACCTCAACTTGGGTACACCTTAAATATCCCAGGAAATATAAAAATGGTTCAAAAAATTGTGGTACTTACGTACGATGGAATATCCCTCAGCCATGAAATCAATGTCATAAGACCAGTAGCAGCAAAATGGGTGGATTCAGGTACGATGATTCTAAGTGAAATAAGTCACAGAGAAAAAGAATCTTATCATAAGATATCACTTATGGAGATCCTGTAAACATGGCTACACTTGAAATGAGTTAGGAAAGAGAAGAGTGTCTCACATTTAGAAAACACTCTTATGCCTGCTTAAGGGGGAAGGAGAGGTGGGGTGATGCATAAAACCAGAGTTTGCTATAAGCACAGGTACCGTTCCAAAAACCAACTATGGAATAGACAAGACCTACACCTTCCTCAGTGAAAGGGACTCAAAACCCCATATTTTCCGCAGAGGAATATATCTGACTAGTAAGGATCTTAAAACCTATGTATTGATATGTCTCCGTAAGGGAATCAAGTGTGTCTAGACTGGCATAAACATGGCAGCGAGAATCAGCTCAAACCCACTATAAAAAGGAATTTCAAAAACAAAACAAAAAAACTGGGAAATTCTTTACAATTCCTTCAGGGTCTCTGATGAAACCTGGAATGACCCTATCTACAACGACAGCTGGATGTGGCATAAGGCTGGACACTTGGGACTGAGAGTATTGGTGAGATTGGGTGAGCAAATGCAGACCCTTTAAAGCACAAATGCCTGGCACCCATTCCATGGGTCCCAACTCTCCAGGTTGAAGGGAATATTACTACAGCTATAACATGTACGGGAAACCTAGAGAACGGACACACTGTGAATTACAAAGGTTTCTAAAACTCAACGAATAGTCCTTCTCCTGCTGCTCCGGTTTGACTTTCCATCTGCTTTACTATCAACCTCCCAACTTGGAGAGACAGCCCCTTTAACCTCCTGGTTCGCACACGTTGCCAATTAGGCAGAGTATGAAAGGGAAGAGGGAGAACCAATGAGAGAGTAGCTGTTAGGCATTTGGCCGGGCACATATCACTGTAATTTCCCGGCAGGAAGAAGAATTAACCAAAGTCTCAGCCACCCACTGGGAACCAGCATAGGTCCTGAACCCAAATTTTGGACTTGCGGGCAGCTCACCAAAAACGAGTTGAAAAATGGAGCTCAGGGGCAAAGCAATTCACAAACTGGCCGAGTAATAAAGGACAACTATCGTCCAAAAATCTGTTGGGGGAAGGCAATGAGGCGGACTTGAAAGCGAGGCAGAATAGCAGGAAACAGATTTCAAGAGGTACGTTGGAATCGCCTTTAAAGCACAGGAAGAGGGGCACAACTTCGACAATGATGCACTTGGCCAAAAAGGGCGTATGCGTTTTCTCCTGAATATATTCAGGAGAAAACGCATACGCCCTTTTTGGCCAAGCAAGCAAGCGGGCAATGCAAATCTGCACTACAAAGAAGTATCACTTCCCACCGGTCAAAAGGGACATCCACAAAATGTGTAAAAAGCAGAAAGGCAAGACAGGCCTTGGAGAACAGGGAGCCTTGTTATGCTGATGGGCGGGTTTTAAATAGCCAACTGCCTCTCTGGATGAGTACATTGTGTTCCCTAAAACAAGTAAAGAACAGAGCTACAGAGCCAAGGGCACTTCCAGTCTAGGGAATATACCTTGGAAAACTGAAAATCAATAAGACAGAGCCACCCCAAAATTTAGGGCTGCACTGCTTACAAGGACCTCAACTTGGGTACATCTTAAATATCCCAGGAAATATAAAAATGGTTCAAAAAATTGTGGTACTTACGTACGATGGAATATCCCTCAGCCATGAAATCAAAGACGTAAGACCAGCAGCAGCAAAATGGGTGGATTCAGGTACGATGATTCTAAGTGAAATAAGTCACACAGAAAAAGAAACTTATCATAAGATATCACTTATGAAGATCCTGTAAACATGGCTACACTTGAACTGAGTTAGGAAAGAGAACAGTGTCTCACATTTAGAAAACACTCTTATGCCTGCTTAAGGGGGAAGGAGAGGTGGGGTGATGCATAAAACAAGAGTTTGATATAAGCACAGGTACCGTTCCAAAAACCAACTATGGAATAGACAAGACCTACACCTTCCTCAGTGAAAGGGACTCAAAACCCCATATTTCCCGCAGAGGAATATATCTGACTAGTAAGAATCTTAAAACCTATGTATTGATATGTCTCCGTAAGGGAATCAAGTGTGTCTAGACTGGCATAAACATGGCAGCGAGAATCAGCTCAAACCCACTATAAAAAGGAATTTCAAATACAAAACAAAAAAACTGGGAAATTCTTTACAATTCCTGCAGGGTCTCTGATGAAACCTGGAATGACCCTATCTACAACGACAGCTGGATGTGGCATAAGGAGGGACACTTGCGACTGAGACGATTGGTGAGATTGGGTGAGCAAATGCAGACCCTTTAAAGCACAAATGCCTGGCACCCATTCCATGGGTCCCAACTCTCCAGGTTGAAGGGAGTATTACTACAGTTATAACATGTACGAGAAACCTAGAGAACGAACACACTGTGAATACGAAAGGTTTCTAAAATTCAACGAATAGTCCCTCTCCTGGTGCTCCGGTTTGACTTTCCACCTGCTTTACTATCAACCTCCCAACTTGGAGAGACAGCCCCTTTAACCTCCTGGTTCGCACACGTTGCCAATTTGGCAGTGGATGAAAGGGAAGAGGGAGAACCAATGAGAGAGTAGCTTTTAGGCATTTGGACGGGCGCATATCACTGTAATTTCCCGGCAGGAAGAAGAATTAACCAAATTCTCAGCCCCCCACGGGGAACCAGCATAGGTCCTGAACCAAAATTTTGGACTTGCGGTCAGCTCACAAAAAACGAGTTGAAAAATGGAGCTCAGGGGCACAACAATTCACAAACTGGCCGAGTAATAAAGGACAACTATCGTCCAAAAATCTGTTGAGGGAGGGCAACGAGGCGGACTTGAAAGCGAGGCAGAATAGCAGGAAACAGATTTCAAGAGGTACGTTGGAATCGCCTTTAAAGCACAGGAAGAGGGGCACAATTTCGACAATGATGCACTTGGCCAAAAAGGGCGTATGCGTTTTCTCCTGAATATATTCAGGAGAAAACGCATACGCCCTTTTTGGCCAAGCAAGCAAGCGGGCAATGCAAATCTGCACTACAAAGAAGTATCACTTCCCACCGGTCAAAAGGGACATCCACAAAATGTGTAAAAACCAGAAAGGCAAGACAGGCCATGGAGAACAGGGAGCCATGTTATGCTAATGGGCGGGATGTAAATTGCCAACTGCCTCTCTGGAGGAGTGCATTGTGTTCCCTAAAACAAGTAAACAACAGAGCTACAGAGCCAAGGGCACTTCCAGTCTAGGGAATATACCTTGGGAAAACTGAAAATCAATAAGACAGAGCCACCCCAAAATTTAGGGCTGAACTGCTTACAAGGACCTCAACTTGGGTACACCTTAAATATCCCAGGAAATATAAAAATGGTTCAAAAAATTGTGGTACTTACGTACGATGGAATATCCTTCAGCCATGAAATCAATGTCATAAGACCAGTAGCAGCAAAACGGGTGGATTCAGGTACGATGATTCTAAGTGAAATAAGTCACACAGAAAAAGAAACTTATCATAAGATATCACTTATGAAGATCCTGTAAACATGGCTACACTTGAACTGAGTTAGGAAAGAGAACAGTGTCTCACATTTAGAAAACACTCTTATGCCTGCTTAAGGGGGAAGGAGAGGTGGGGTGATGCATAAAACCAGAGTTTGATATAAGCACAGGTACCGTTCCAAAAACCAACTCTGGAATAGACAAGACCTACACCTTCCTCAGTGAAAGGGACTCAAAACCCCATATTTCCCGCAGAGGAATATATCTGACTAGTAAGAATCTTAAAACCTATGTATTGATATGTCTCTGTAAGGGAATCAAGTGTGTCTAGACTGGCATAAACATGGCAGCGAGAATCAGCTCAAACCCACTATAAAAAGGAATTTCAAAAACAAAACCAAAAAACTGGGAAATTCTTTACAATTCCTTCAGGGTCTCTGATGAAACCTGGAATGACCCTATCTACAACGACAGCTGGATATGGCATAAGGCTGGACACTTGGGACTGAGAGGATTGGTGAGATTGGGTGAGAAAATGCAGACACTTTAAAGCAATAATGCATGGCACCCATTCCATGGGTCCCAACTCTCCAGGTTGAAGGGAATATTACTACAGTTATAACATGTACGGGAAACCTAGAGAACAAACACACTGTGAATACGAAAGGTTTCTAAAACTCAACGAATAGTCCCTCTCCTGGTGCTCCGGTTTGACTTTCCACCTGCTTTACTATCAACCTCCCAACTTGGAGAGACAGCCCCTTTAACCTCCTGGTTCGCACAGGTTGCCAATTTGGCAGAGGATGAAAGGGAAGAGGGAGAACCAATGAGAGAGTAGCTGTTAGGCATTTGGACGGGCACATATCACTGTAATTTCCCGGCAGGAAGAAGAATTAACCAAGGTCTCAGCCCCCCACCGGGAACCAGTATAGGTCCTGAACATAAATTTTGGACTTGCGGGCAGCTCACCAAAAACGAGTTAAAAAATGGAGATGTGGGGCACAGCAATTCACAAACTGCCCCAGTAATAAAGGACAACTATCGTCCAAAAATCTGTTGAGGGAAGGCAACGAGGCGGACTTGAATGCGAGGCAGAATAGCAGGAAACAGATTTCAAGAGGTACGTTGGAATCACCTTTAAAGCACAGGAAGAGGGGCACAACATCGACAATGATGCACTTGGCCAAAAAGGGCGTATGCGTTTTCTCCTGAATATATTCAGGAGAAAACGCATACGCCCTTTTTGGCCAAGCAAGCAAGCGGGCAATGCAAATCTGCACTACAAAGAAGTATCACTTCCCACCGGTCAAAAGGGACATCCACAAAATGTGTAAAAACCAGAAAGGCAAGACAGGCCCTGGACAACAGGGAGCCTTGTTATGCTGATGGGCGGGATGTAAATTGCCAACTGCCTCTCTGAAGGACTGCATTGTGTTCCCTAAAACAAGTAAACAACAGAGCTACAGAGCCAAGGGCACTTCCAGTCTAGGGAATATACCTTGGGAAAACTGAAAATCAATAAGACAGAGCCACCCCAAAATTTAGGGCTGCACTGCTTACAAGGACCTCAACTTGGGTACACCTTAAATATCCCAGGAAATATAAAAATGGTTCAAAAAATTGTGGTACTTACGTACGATGGAATATCCCTCAGCCATGAAATCAATGTCATAAGACCAGTAGCAGCAAAATGGGTGGATTCAGGTACGATGATTCTAAGTGAAATAAGTCACACAGAAAAAGAAACTTATCATAAGATATCACTTATGAAGATCCTGTAAACATGGCTACACTTGAACTGAGTTAGGAAAGAGAACAGTGTCTCACATTTAGAAAACAATCTTATGCCTGCTTAAGGGGGAAGGAGAGGTGGGGTGATGCATAAAACCAGAGTTTGATATTAGCACAGGTACCGTTCCAAAAACCAACTCTGGAATAGACAAGACCTACACCTTCCTCAGTGAAAGGGACTCAAAACCCCATATTTCCCACAGAGGAATATATCTGACTAGTAAGAATCTTAAAACCTATGTATTGATATGTCTCCATAAGGGAATCAAGTGTGTCTAGACTGGCATAAACATGGCAGCGAGAATCAGCTCAAACCCACTATAAAAAGGAATTTCAAAAACAAAACAAAAAAACTGGGAAATTCTTTACAATTCCTTCAGGGTCTCTGATGAATCCTGGAATAACCCTAACTACAACGACAGCTGGATGTGGCATAAGGCTGGACACTTGGGACTGAGAGGATTGGTGAGATTCGGTGAGCAAATGCAGACACTTTAAAGCAATAATGCATGGCACCCATTCCATGGGTCCCAACTCTCCAGGTTGAAGGGAATATTACTACAGCTATAACATGTACGGGAAACCTAGAGAACGGACACACTGTGAATTACAAAGGTTTCTAACACTCAACGAATAGTCCTTCTCCTGCTGCTCCGGTTTGACTTTCCATCTGCTTTACTATCAACCTCCCAACTTGGAGAGACAGCCCCTTTAACCTCCTGGTTCGCACACGTTGCCAATTAGGCAGAGGATGAAAGGGAAGAGGGAGAACCAATGAGAAAGTAGCTGTTAGACATTTGGCCGGGCACATATCACTGTAATTTCCCAGCAGGAAGAAGAATTAACCAAAGTCTCAGCCCCCCTCCGGGAACCAGCATAGGTCCTGAACCAAAATTTTGGACTTGCGGTCAGCTCACCAAAAACGAGTTGAAAAATGGAGCTCAGGGGCAAAGCAATTCACAAACTGGCCGAGTCATAAAGGACAACTATCGTCCAAAAATCTGTTGAGGGAAGGCAATGAGGCGGACTTGAAAGCGAGGCAGAATAGCAGGAAACAGATTTCAAGAGGTACGTTGGAATCGCCTTTAAAGCACAGGAAGAGGGGCACAACTTCGACAATGATGCACTTGGCCAAAAAGGGCGTATGCGTTTTCTCCTGAATATATTCAGGAGAAAACGCATACGCCCTTTTTGGCCAAGCAAGCAAGCGGGCAATGCAAATCTGCACTACAAAGAAGTATCACTTCCCACCGGTCAAAAGGGACATCCACAAAATGTGTAAAATCCAGAAAGGCAAGACAGGCCCTGGAGAACAGGGAGCCTTGTTATGCTGATGGGCGGGATGTAAATTGCCAACTGCCTCTCTGGAGGAGTGCATTGTGTTCCCTAAAACAAGTAAACAACAGAGCTACAGAGCCAAGGGTACTTCCAGTCTAGCGAATATACCTTGGGAAAACTGAAAATCAATAAGACAGAGCCACCCCAAAATTTAGGGCTGCACTGCTTACAAGGACCTCAACTTGGGTACACCTTAAATATCCCAGGAAATATAAAAATGGTTCAAAAAATTGTGGTACTTACATACGATGGAATATCCCTCAGCCATGAAATCAAAGTCATAAGACCAGCAGCAGCAAAATGGGTGGATTCAGGTACGATGATTCTAAGTGAAATAAGTCACAGAGAAAAAGAAACTTATCATAAGATATCACTTATGAAGATCCTGTAAACATGGCTACACTTGAACTGAGTTAGGAAAGAGAACAGTGTCTCACATTTAGAAAACACTCTTATGCCTGCTTAAGGGGGGAGGAGAGGTGGGGTGATGCATAAAACCAGAGTTTGATATAAGCACAGGTACCGTTCCAAAAACCAACTATGGAATAGACAAGACCTACACCTTCCTCAGTGAAAGGGACTCAAAACCCCATATTTCCGGCAGAGGAATATATCTGACTAGTAAGAATCTTAAAACCTATGTATTGATATGTCTCCGTAAGGGAATCAAGTGTGTCTAGACTGGCATAAAAATGGCAGCGAGAATCAGCTCAAACCCACTATAAAAAGGAATTTCAAAAACAAAACAAAAAAACTGGGAAATTCTTTACAATTCCTTCAGGGTCTCTGATGAAACCTGGAAGGACCCTATCTACAATGACAGCTGGTTGTGGCATAAGGCTGGACACTTGCGACTGAGAGGATTGGTGAGACTCGGTGAGCAAATGCAGACCCTTTAAAGCAATAATGCATGGCACCCATTCCATGGGTCCCAAATCTCCAGGTTGAAGGGAATATTACTACAGGTATAACATGTACGGGAAACCTAGAGAATGGACACACTGTGAATACGAAAGGTTTCTAAAACTCAACGAATAGTCCCTCTCCTGGTGCTCCGGTGTGACTTTCCATCTGCTTTACTATCAACGTCCCAACTTGGAGAGACAGCCCCTTTAACATCCTGGTTCGCACAGGTTGCCAATTTGGCAGAGGATGAAAGGGAAGAGGGAGAACCAATGAGAGAGTAGCTGTTAGGCATTTGGACGGGCACATATCACTGTAATTTCCCGGCAGGAAGAAGAATTAACCAAAGTCTCAGCCACCCACCGGGAACCAGTATAGTTCCTGAACCAAAATTTTGGACTTGCGGTCAGCTCACCAAAAACGAGTTGAAAAATGGAGCTCAGGGGCACAGCAATTCACAAACTGGCCGAGTAATAAAGGACAACTATCGTCCAAAAATCTGTTGAGGGAAGGCAACGAGGCGGACTTGAAAGCGAGGCAGGATAGCAGGAAACAGATTTCAAGAGGTACGTTGGAATCGCCTTTAAAGCACAGGAAGAGGGGCACAACTTCGAGAATGATGCACTTGGCCAAAAAGGGCGTATGCGTTTTCTCCTGAATATATTCTGGAGAAAAGGCATACGCCCTTTTTGTCCAAGAAAGCAAGCGGGCAATGCAAATCTGCACTACAAAGAAGTATCACTTCCCACCGGTAAAAAGGGACATCCACAAAATGTGTAAAAACCAGAAAGGCAAAACAGGCCCTGGAGAACAGGGAGCCTTGTTATGCTGATGGGCGGGATGTAAATTGCCAACTGCCTCTCTGGAGGAGTGCATTGTGTTCCCTAAAACAAGTAAACAACAGAGCTACAGAGCAAAGGGCACTTCCAGTCTAAGGAATATACCTTGGGAAAACTGAAAATCAATAAGACAGAGCCACCCCAAAATTTAGGGCTGCACTGCTTACAAGGACCTCAACTTGGCTACACCTTAAATATCCCAGGAAATATAAAAATGGTTCAAAAAATTGTGGTACTTACATACGATGGAATATCCCTCAGCCATGAAATCAATGTCATAAGACCAGTAGCAGCAAAACGGGTGGATTCAGGTACGATGATTCTAAGTGAAATAAGTCACACAGAAAAAGAAACTTATCATAAGATATCACTTATGAAGATCCTGTAAACATGGCTACACTTGAACTGAGTTAGGAAAGAGAACAGTGTCTCACATTTAGAAAACACTCTTATGCCTGCTTAAGGGGGAAGGAGAGGTGGGGTGATGCATAAAACCAGAGTTTGATATAAGCACAGGTACCGTTCCAAAAACCAACTCTGGAATAGACAAGACCTACACCTTCCTCAGTGAAAGGGACTCAAAACCCCATATTTCCCGCAGAGGAATATATCTGACTAGTAAGAATCTTAAAACCTATGTATTGATATGTCTCCGTAAGTGAATCAAGTGTGTCTAGACTGGCATAAACATGGCAGCGAGAATCAGCTCAAACCCACTATAAAAAGGAATTTCAAAAACAAAACAAAAAAACTGGGAAATTCTTTACAATTCCTTCAGGGTCTCTGATGAATCCTGGAATAACCCTAACTACAACGACAGCTGGATGTGGCATAAGGCTGGACACTTGGGACTGAGAGGATTGGTGAGATTCGGTGAGCAAATGCAGACACTTTAAAGCAATAATGCATGGCACCCATTCCATGGGTCCCAACTCTCCAGGTTGAAGGGAATATTACTACAGCTATAACATGTACGGGAAACCTAGAGAACGGACACACTGTGAATTACAAAGGTTTCTAACACTCAACGAATAGTCCTTCTCCTGCTGCTCCGGTTTGACTTTCCATCTGCTTTACTATCAACCTCCCAACTTGGAGAGACAGCCCCTTTAACCTCCTGGTTCGCACACGTTGCCAATTAGGCAGAGGATGAAAGGGAAGAGGGAGAACCAATGAGAGAGTAGCTGTTAGGCATTTGGCCGGGCACATATCAGTGTAATTTCCCAGCAGGAAGAAGAATTAACCAAAGTCTCAGCCCCCCTCCGGGAACCAGCATAGGTCCTGAACCAAAATTTTGGACTTGCGGTCAGCTCACCAAAAACGAGTTGAAAAATGGAGCTCAGGGGCAAAGCAATTCACAAACTGGCCGAGTCATAAAGGACAACTATCGTCCAAAAATCTGTTGAGGGAAGGCAATGAGGCGGACTTGAAAGCGAGGCAGAATAGCAGGAAACAGATTTCAAGAGGTACGTTGGAATCGCCTTTAAAGCACAGGAAGAGGGGCACAACTTCGACAATGATGCACTTGGCCAAAAAGGGCGTATGCGTTTTCTCCTGAATATATTCAGGAGAAAACGCATACGCCCTTTTTGGCCAAGCAAGCAAGCGGGCAATGCAAATCTGCACTACAAAGAAGTATCACTTCCCACCGGTCAAAAGGGACATCCACAAAATGTGTAAAATCCAGAAAGGCAAGACAGGCCCTGGAGAACAGGGAGCCTTGTTATGCTGATGGGCGGGATGTAAATTGCCAACTGCCTCTCTGGAGGAGTGCATTGTGTTCCCTAAAACAAGTAAACAACAGAGCTACAGAGCCAAGGGCACTTCCAGTCTAGGGAATATACCTTGGGAAAACTGAAAATCAATAAGACAGAGCCACCCCAAAATTTAGGGCTGCACTGCTTACAAGGACCTCAACTTGGGTACACCTTAAATATCCCAGGAAATATAAAAATGGTTCAAAAAATTGTGGTACTTACGTACGATGGAATATCCCTCAGCCATGGAATCAATGTCATAAGACCAGTAGCAGCAAAATGGGTGGATTCAGGTACGATGATTCTAAGTGAAATAAGTCACACAGAAAAAGAAACTTATCATAAGATATCACTTATGAAGATCCTGTAAACATGGCTACACTTGAACTGAGTTAGGAAAGAGAACAGTGTCTCACATTTAGAAAACACTCTTATGCCTGCTTAAGGGGGAAGGAGAGGTGGGGTGATGCATAAAACCAGAGTTTGATATAAGCACAGGTACCGTTCCAAAAACCAACTCTGGAATAGACAAGACCTACACCTTCCTCAGTGAAAGGGACTCAAAACCCCATATTTCCCGCAGAGGAATATATCTGACTAGTAAGAATCTTAAAACCTATGTATTGATATGTCTCCGTAAGGGAATCAAGTGTGTCTAGACTGGCATAAACATGTCAGCAAGAATCATCTCAAACCCACTATAAAAAGGAATTTCAAAAACAAAACAAAAAAACTGGGAAATTCTTTACAATTCCTTCAGGGTCTCTGATGAAACCTGGAATGACCCTATCTACAATGACAGCTGGATATGGCATAAAGTTGGACACATGGGACTGAGAGGATTGGTGAGATTGGG
>NW_027640507.1:0-71577 GCF_949752795.1 Hyperoodon ampullatus | reverse complement strand
AAAAAAATGTTTTAAGACGAAAATTTTTACTAGAGACAAAGACGTTTTTAAATGATAAAATGATTATTCCATCTAGAATGTATAATTATAAACTCAATGTACTCAAGAGTACTCAATGATGAAGTGCCCATGGTGACAGTGCCTATGCTGATAGTGCACATAATGCCAGTCAAAATAGTGACAGTACCAATGGTGACATTGCTCATGGTGACATTGCTTAACGTGATAGTACTTGTGGAGATAGAGCGCATGGTGACACTGCCCACCATGACAGTGCTCTTGGTGACAGTGCACATGGTGACAACCCATGCTGACAGTGCTCACAGTGACAGTGCCTATGGTGGCAGTGCCCATGGTGACAGTGCCCATGGTGACACTTCCCACGGTGACACTGCCCGTGATGACACTGCCCACGGTGAAAGTGCCCACGGTGACATTGCCTATGGTGACAGTGCTCACGGTGATAGCGTCCATGGTAACAGGGCTCTTTGTGAGAGTCCGAATTGTGTCAGTGCCCATGGTGAAAGTGGTAATGGTGATAGTGCTCACCGTAATAGTGCTCATGCTGGCAGTGCAAATGGTGACAATACCTATGGTGAGAGTACTCATGGTGAATATACCCATGGTGACAGTTATAGCGACAGTTCTCATGGTGACAGTGCTCATAATAGCAATGCCCAAGGTGGCAGTGTGAGTGGTGCCATTGCTAATGGTGATAGTACACTTGGTGGCAGTTCCCCTGTGGACAGTACCGAAGGTGACTCTGCACATTGTGACATTGCCCATGGTAACCTTGCTCACAGTGGTAGTGCACATGGTGACAGTGCCCTTGGTGGTATTGCACCTGGTGACAGTGCCCATAATCACAATTCTCACGGTGTAGTGCTCACGGTGACAGTGCCCATGGTGACAATACCCAGGGTGACATTACTCATGGTGACAGTGCTCATGGTGATAGTGCCTGTGGTGACAGTGTCCATGATCATAATTCTCACGGTGATAATGCCCATGGTGACAATACCCAGGGTGACAGAGCTCATGGTAACAATGCTCAGGGTGAATGTGCCCATGGTCTCAGTACCTAGGGTGAAAATGCCCATGGTGGCAGTTCTCATAGTGACAGATCTCATTGTGAAAGTGCTCATGTTGGCAGTGCCCAAGGTGGCAGTGCTTGTGGTGACAGTGCTCTTGGTGACAGTGCTCATTGTGGCAGGGCCCATGGTAACGGTGCTCATGGCGATAGTGCCCATGGTGACACTGCCCATGGTGGTAGTGAACCAGGTGGAAGTGTAAAATAGTGACAGTGCCCATGCTGACAGTTCTCCTGGTGACATTGCTCATGGTGATAGTGCCCATGGTGACAGTGTAAAATGGTGACAGTGTCCATGGTGACATTGCACATGGTGACATTGCTTAAGGTGATAGTCTTGCAGTGATAGTGCGCATGGTGACAGTGCAAATGCTGACAATACACATGGTGACAGTACTCATGGTGAAAATACCCATGGTGGCAGTTCTCATAGTGACAGTTCTCATGGTGACAGTGCTCATAATAGCAGGGCCCAAGGTGGCAGGGCTCATGGTGACAGTGCTCATGGTGACAGTGCTCTTGGTGGCAGTTTCCATGGGAACAGTACCGATGGTGACACTGCACATTGTGACAGTGTCTATGGTAACCTTGCTATCGGTGATAGTGCACATGGTGAGAGTGCCCATGGTGACATTGCCCATGGAGACGCTGCTCATTGTGACAGTGCTCATGGTGGAAGTGCCCATGGTGACAGTGCTCATTGTGGCAGTGCTCATAGTGACAGTGCCGATGCTGACAGTGCTTATGGTGATAGTGTTTACAGTGGCTGTGCTCATGGTGATAGTGCTCACGGAGGCAGTGCCCCTAGTGACACGGCTCAGGATGGCAAAGACCACGGTGATAGATGCATGGGGACAGTGCCCACGATCACAGTGCAATGGTGAGAGAGCTCACGGTGACAGTGAAAATGGTGACAGTGCTCATGCTGACAGTGCTCACGGGGAAAGTGCCCATGATAACATTACCCACGGTGATAGTGCCCCTGGTGACTGTGCCCACGGTGACATTGTTCATGCTGATAGTGCCTTTGGTGACAGTACTCATGGTGAAATTGTCCATTGTGACAATGCTCACGGTGATTGCCCTAGGAGAGAGTACCCATGTTGACAGTGCCCATGGTGACATGCTCATATTGACAGTGCTCACAGTGATAATGCCCATGGTGACATTGCCCATGGTGGCAGTGCCTACGGTGCCAGTGCCCACAGTGACAGTGCGCATGCTGACAGTTCTCATGGTGATAGTGCCCATGGTGACAGTTCACATGGTGATACTGCTCAAGTTGATAGTGCCCATGGTGACAGTGCCCATAGTCACAGTTCTCACGTTGATAGTGCCCATGGTGAAAATGCCAACGGTTAAAATTCGCATGGTCAAAGTGCTCATGATGAGAGTGCCCATGCTGGTAGTACCCATGGTGACAGTGCTCACAGTGATAGTGACCGTGGTAAAAGTGCACATGCTGGCCATGCCCATGGTGACATTGCCCATGATGAAAGTCCTCATGGTGACAGTGCTCACGTCGATAGTGCCCATGATGACAGTCCACATGGTGGTAGTACACATGGTGGCAGTGAAAAATGGTGAGAGTCCCCATGGTGACAGTGCTCATGGTGACAGTGTAAACGGTAACAACCCATGCTGACTGTGCTCACGGTGACAGTGCTCATGGTTGCATTACCCATGGTGGCAGTGCTCACAGTAAATGTGCCTATGGTGGCAGTGCCCATGGTGACAGTGCGCACGGTGACACTGCCGATGATGACAGTGCCCATGGTGACAGTGCCCTTGGTTACATTGCCTATGGTGAAAATGCTTACGGTGACAGTGCCCATGGTGACAGTGACCACAGTGAGTGTGCTCATGGTGATAGTGCCCATGGTGAAAGGACTCATGGTGACAGTTCACTTTGTGCCAGTGTCCATGGTGACAGTGCTCACGGTAATAGTGCTCATGGTGACAGTGCAAATGGTGACAATACCCATGGTGAAAATGCCCATGGTGGCAGTTCTCATAGTGACACTTCTCATAGTGACAGTGCTCATAATAGCAGGTCCCAAGGTGGCTGTGCTCGTGGTGACAGTGCTCATGGTGACTGCGCTTGGTGGCAGTTCCCATGGGAACAGTACCAATGGTGACACTGCACATTGTGACAGTGCCAATGGTAACCTTGCTCACGGTGATAGTGTACATGGTGACAGTGTCCATGATGACATTGCCCATGGAGACACTGCTCATGGTGACAGTGCTCATGGTGGAAGAGCCCACAGTGACAGTGCTTATTGTAGCAGTGCTCATGGTGGTGACACTGCCGATGATGACAGTGCTTACGGTGATAGTGTTCACACGTGCTGTACTCATGGTGATGGTGCTCATGGTGGCAGGGCCCATAGTGACAGTGCCCATGGAGAGTGTCAAAAGTGACAGTGCCTATGGTGACAGTTATTACGGTGACAGTGCCCATGGTGATACTACCCATGGTAACAGTACTCAATGATAAAGTGCCCATGGTGAGAGTGGCCATGTTGATAGTGCACATGGTGGCAGTGCCAAATGGTGACAGTGACCACGGTGACATTGCTCATGGTGACATTGCTTAAGGTGATATTCTTTGTGATGATACTGCGCATGGTGATATTGCCCATGGTGGCGGTACCCATGGTGCCAGTGCCCACAGTGACAGTGTCCATGGTGATAGAGCCCATGGTGACAGTGAACATGGTGGCACTGCCCATGGTGACAGTGCTCACAGTGAAAGTGCTCACGGTAATACTGCTCACACTGACATGCCCACAGTGAAAATGCCCATGGTGGCAATACTCATGGCAGTTCTCATGGTGACAGTGCTCACGGTGACAGTTCAAATGGTGACAATAACCATGGTGACAGTACTCATGGTGAAAATACACATAGTGGCAGTTCTCATAGCGAGGGTTCTCGTGACAGTGCTCATAATAGTAGTGCCCAAGGTGGCAGTGCTCGTAGTGAGAGTGCTTTTGGTGACATTGCTCACGGTGATACTTCTCATGGTGACAGTGCCCGTGATGACAGAGCCCATGTTGACATTGCTCATGGTGAAATTGCCCATTGTGAAAATTCTCACGGTGCAATTGCCCTTGGAGAGAGCACCCATGATGACAGTGCCCATGGTGATGTGCTCATGTTGACATTGCTCACAATGATAGTGCCCATGGTGACATTGCCCATGATGGCAGTGACCACGGTGTCAGTGCACACAGTGATGGTGCCCATGCTGACAGTTCTCATGGTGATAGAGCCCATGGTGACAGTGCACATGGTGATACTGCCAATGGTGACAGTACTCATGGGGACAGTGCTCATGTTTGCAGTATCCATGGTGACAGTGCTCACACTGACAGTGCCCAAGGTGACATTGCCTATGGTGACTCTGCTCACGGTGACATTGCCCATGGTGCCAGTGACTATGGTGATATTTCTCATGGTGATAGTGCCCATGGTGACAGTTCTCATGGTGACAGTCCGCATTGTGCAGTGCGCATGGTGACAGTGCTCACAGTGAAAGTGCTCACGGTAATACTGCTCACGGTGACAATGCCCACGGTGAAAATACCCATGGTGACAGTATTCATTGTCAAAGTGCCCATGGTGGCAATTCTCATAGTGACAGTTCTCATGGTGACAGTGCTCATGGTGACAGTGCAAATGGTGACAATACCCATGGAGACCGTACTCACGGTGAAAATACACATAGTGGCAGTTCTCATAGCGAGGGTTCTCATCATGACAGTGCTCATAATAGTAGTGCCCAAGGTGGCAGTGCTCGTGGTGACATTGCTCACGGTAATACTTCTCATGGTGACGGTGCCCATGGTGATATTACCCATGGTGAGAGTACTCAATGATAAAGTGCCCATGGTGAAAGTGCCCAAGGTGATAGTGCACATGGTGGCAGTGCAAAATTGTGACAGTGCCCATGGTGACATTGTTCATGGTGACAATGCTTAAGGTGATAATCCTTGCGGTGATATTGCACATGGCGACAGTTCAAATGGTGACAATACACCTGGCGACAGTACTCATGGTGAAAATACCCATGGTGGCAGTTCTCATAGCGACCATTCACATGGTGACTCTCCTCATAATAGCAGTGCCCAAGGTGGCAGTGCTCGTGGTGACAGTGCTCATGGTGACATTGCTCTTGGTGGAAGTGCCCATGGTCCCAGTGCTCATTGTGGCAGTGCTCATGGTGAAAGTGCCAATGATGACAGTTCTTATGGTGATAGTATTCACAGTGTCTGTGCTCATGGTGAGAGTGCTCACCGTGGCAGTGCCCATAGTGACACTGTTCATGCTGGCAACACCCACGGTGATTGACCCATGGTGACAGTGCCCATGATTACAGTGCAATGGTGAGAGAGCTCACGGTGACAATGACAATGGTGACAGTGCCCACGGAGGCAATGACCATGGTGACAGTACTCACGGTGACAGTGCCCATGGTGACAGTGCCCATGAGACTGCCCCATGGTGACAGTGCTCACGAGGAAAGTGCCCATGATAATATTAACCATGGTGATAGTGCCCCTGTTGACAGTGCCCACGGTGACTTTGCTCTTGGTGATAGTGCCTTTGGTGACAGTGCTCATGGTGAAATTGCCCATGCTGACAATGCTCATGGTGACATTGCCATTGGAGAGAGTACCCATGTTGACAGTGCCCATGGTGATGTACTCATGTTGACCGTGCTCACAGTGATATTGTCCATGGTGACATTGCCCATGGTGGAAGGGCACACGGTGCCAGTGCCCACGGTGCCATTGCCCACAGTGACAGTGCCCACGCTGACAGTTCTCATGTTGATAGTGCCCATGGTGACATTTCACATGTTGATAGTTCCAGTGGTGACAGTGCTCATGGTGATAGTGCTCATGGTTGCAGTACCCCAGTGACAGTGCTCAAAATGATAGTGCCCATGGTGGCAATGCCCACGGTGACAATGCCCACAGCGACATTGCCTATGGTGACACTTGTCATGGTGACATTGCCCAAGGTGACAGGACTCATGGTGACAGTCCGCATTGTGCCAGTGCCCACGGTGAGAGTGCTCACAGTGAAAGTGCTCATGGTAATGCTGCTTAAGGTGCAGTGTCCAAGGTGAAAATACCCATGGTGACAGTCCTCATCAAGAAAGTGCCCCTGGTGGCAATTCTCATAGTGACAGTTCTCATGGTGAGACTGCTCATGGGGGCATTTACCATGGTGAGAGTACCGATGAGGCAGTGCACATGTTGACAGTGCCCATGGTAACCAAGCTCACGATGATATGAACCATGGTGACAGTTATCACGTCTGTTGTGCCGATGCTGATAATGGTCCTGTGCCCATGGTGACACTGCTCACGTTAATAGTGAGCATAGTGATAGTGCACTTGTTGCCTGTGCCCATGCTGACAGTACACATGGTGATAATTCTCAAGTTGGTAGTGCCAATGGTGACAGTGCCCATGGACACCACCCTCAAGGTGATAGTGCTCACGGTGACAGGGCCCATGGGGACAGTGCAAACCGTGACTTTGCCTATCGTGACAGTGCTCACAGTGACAAAGCCCATGGTGACAGTGACCACGGTGACAGTTCTAATTCTGATAGTGCCCACAGTGACAATACCCATGGTGACAGTACTCATGGTGATAATGCTCAAGGTGATAGTGCCCATATCGATAATGCCGATGGTGAGAGTCCTCATGCTGATAGTGCCCATGGTGACAGTACCCATTCTGAAAGTGCTCATGATGACAGTGCCTATGTTGGTAGTTCCCATGGTGACAGTGCTCACGGTGATACTGACCATGGTAACAGTTCACCTGGTGGCCGTGCGCCCTTGGTGACAGTGCCCATGATGACAGTACTTATGGTGAAAGTGCTCACGGTGATAGAGCCCATGGTGAGAGTGCACATGGCGATAGTGCACACGGTGAGAGCCCATGCTGAAAGTACTCATGGTGACAATGCTCATGGTTTCAGTACCCATGGTGACAGTGATCACAGTGCCAGTGCCCATGGTGGCACTGCCCATGGTGACAGTGCTCATGGTGACACTGCCCATGATGACAATACCCAAGGTGACAGTTCCCACGGTGACATTGCCTATGGTGATAAAGCTCTCGGTGGCAGTGCACATGGTGACAGTGCCCATGTTGACATTGCTCATGGTGAAATTGCCTATGGTGACAATTCTCACGGTGACATTGCCCTTGGAGAGAGCACCCATGTTGACACTGCCCATGGTGACATGTTCATGTTAACAGTGCTCACAGTGATAGTTCCCATGGTGACATTGCCCATGGTGGCATTGCCCACGGTGCCAGTGCACACAGTGACGGTGACCATGCGGACAGTTCTCATGGTGATAGAAACCACGGTTACAGTGCACATGGTGATACAGCCAATGGTGACAGTACTCATGGGGACAGTGATCATGTTTGCAGTACCCCTGGTGACAGTGCTCACACTGAGTGCCGAAGGTGACGCGCCCATTGTGACATTGCCTGTGGTGACTCTGCTCACGGTGACATTGCCCATGGTGACAGTGACCATAGTCATATTTCTCATGGTGATTGTGCCCATGGTGGCTGGGCTCATGGTGACAGTCTGCATTGTGCCAGTGCCCCTGGTGACATTACTCACAGTGAAAGTGCTCACGGTAAGATTGCTCACAGTGACAATGCCCACGGTGAAAATACCCATGGTGACAGTATCCATCGTCAAAGTGCCCATGGTGGCAGTTCCCATAGTGACACTTCTCATGGTGACAGTGCTCATGGTGACAGTGCAAATGGTGAGAAGACCCATGGTGACAGTACTCATGGTGAAAATACACATAGTGGCAGTTCTCATAGCGAGGGTTCTCATTGTGACAGTGCTCATAATAGTATTGCCCAAAGTGGCAGTGCTCGTGGTGACAGTGCTCTTGGTGACATTGCTCACGGTGATAGTTCTCATGGGGACAGTGCCCATGATGATATTACCCATGGTGAGAGTAATGATTAAAGTGCCCATGGTGACACTGCTCATGGTGGCAGTGTGAAATTGTGAGAGTGCCCATGGTGACATTGCTCATGGTGACATTGCTTACAGTGATAGTCCTTACGGTGATAGTGTGTATGGTGACACTGCACACAGTGATAGTGTTCATGGTGACAGTGCTCTCGGTAATAGTGCCCATTGTGAAAGTGCCCATGGTGACAGTGCCCACAGTCACAATTCTCACGGTGTAGTGCTCACGGTGATGGTGTTCATGGTGACAGTACTCATGGTGACAGTGCTCCTGGTGATAGTGCCCATGGTGACAATACCCAGGGTGACAGAGCTCATGTTAACAGTTCTCACGGTGACAGTGCCCATGGTGAGAGTACCTAGGGTGAAAATGCCCATGGTGAGAGTGCTCATGGTGACAATACCCAGGCTGCCATGCCCATGGTGACAGTGCTGATGGTGACACTGCTCATGCTGGCAGTGCCATAAGTGACAGTGCTCATTGTGGCAGTGGTCATGGTGACGGTGTTCATGGTGACAGTGCGCATGATTACAGTGCTTATGGTGATAGATGCCATGGTGTAAGTGCCCATGGTGATAGTGCAAATGCTGATAAATCCCATGGTGATACTTCCCATTGTGACAGTGCCCATGGTGAAAGTGCACATGGTGACAGTGCCCAAGATCACAGTGCCCATGCTGACATTGTGCATGGTGACAGTACTCATGGTGAAAATGCCTCTGGTGGCAATTCTCATAGAGTTCTCATGGTGACAGTGCTTATGGTGCCAGTGCCCTAGGGAAGCAGTGCTCGTGGTGACAGTGCTCTTGGTGACAGTGCTCATGGTGACAGTTCCCATGGTGAGAGTACCAATGGTGGCAGTGCACATGGTGAGATTACCGATGGTGGCAGTGCGCATGGTGACTGTTCTCACGGTGACAGTGCCTATGGTGACAAGGCTCATCGTGACAGTGCCCATGGTGATGCTGCGACAGTGACACTGCCACGGTGTAAGTGCTCATGGTGACAGTGACCATGGTGATACTGCTCAAGGTGATAGTGCCCATGGTGGCTGTCGTAACGTTGATAATGCCCATGGTGAAAGTTCCCATGGTGACAGTTCCCATGGTGAAAGTGCTCCTGATTACTGTGCCCATATTCGGAGTTCCCGTGGTGACTGTGCTCATGATGGCAGTGCCCTGGGTGGCAGTCCTGGTGGTGACAGTGCTCATGGTGGAAGTTCCCATGGTGAGAGTACTGATGGTAGCTGTGCACATGGTGACATTGCCCATGGTAACCGTGCTCACCGTGATAGTGCCCATGGTGACAGTGCTCAAGGTGACAGTGCACATGGTGAAAACCCATGCTGACAGTACTCACAGTGACACTGTTAATGGTTGCAGTACCCATGGTGAAAGTGCTCACAGTGGCAGTGCCCATGGTATGAGTGCGCATGGTGACAGTGCTCATGGTGACACTGCCCATGATGACAGTGCCCATGGTGACAGTGCCCATGGTGATATTGCCTATGGTGACAGTGCTCACGGAGTCAGTGCCCATGGTGACACTGACCACAGTGAGAGTGCTCATGGTGATAGTGCCCATGGGGACAGCACTCATGGTGACAGTCCCCATTGTGCCATAGCCCATGGTGACAGTTCCCATGGTGACCGTGTCCACGGTGAGAGATCTCATGGTGATAGTGCTCACAGTAATAGTGCTCATGGTGACAGTGCAAATGGTGACAATACCCAGGGTGACAGTCCTCATGGTGAAAATACACATGGTGGCAGTTCTCATAGTGAGAGTGCTCATAGTGGAAGTGCCCATGCTGACAGTGCTCATTGTGGCAGTGCTCATGGTGACAGTGCCGATGATGCCAGTGCTTATGGTGATGGTGTTCACAGTGGCTGTGCTCATGGAGATAGTGCTCACGGTGACAGTGCCTATGATGAGAGTGCCCAGGGTGACAGTGCTCACGGGGAAAGTGCCCATGATAACATTAACCATGGTGATAGTGCCCCTGGTGACTGTGCCCACGGTGACACTGCTCATGGTGATAGTGCCTTTGGTGACAGTGCTCATGATGAAATTGCCCATCCTGACAATGCTCATGGTGACATTGCCCTTCAAGAGAGTACCCATATTGACAGTGCCCATGGTGACGTGCTCATGTTGACAGTGCTCCAGTGATAGTGCCCATGGTGACATTGCCCATAGTGGAAGTGCCCACGGTGCCCTTGCCAACAGTGACAGTGCCCACGCTGACAGTTCTCATGGTGATAGTGCCCATGGTGACAGTGCACATGGTGATACTGCAAATGGCGACAGTGCTCATGGTGACAGTGCTCATGGTTGCAGTACCCATGGTGACAGTGCTCAAAATGACAGTGCCAATGGTGGCAGTGCCCAAGGTGACAGTGCCCACGGTGACATTGCCTATGGTGACACTTCTCACGGTGATATTGCCTATGGTGACAGCCCTCAATGTGACAGTCCGCATTGTGCCAGTGCCGAAGGTGACAGTGCTCACGGTGACAGTGTCCATGGTGACAGTGACCAAGGTGAGAGTGCTCATGGTGATATTGCCCGTGGTGACAGGGCTCATGGTGACAGTCTGCATTGTGCCATTGCCCATGGTGACAGTGTTCACAGTGAAAGTGCTCATGGTAATACTGCTCATGGTGACAGTGCTCAAGGTGAAATTACCCATGGTGACAGTACTCATCGAGAAAGTGCCCATGGTGGCAATTCTCATAATGACAGTTCTCATGGTGACAGTGCTCATGGTAGCAGTGCCCTGGGAGGCAGTTCTCGTGGTGACACTGCTCATGGTGACAGTGCTCATGGTGGCAGTTCCCATGGTGAGAGTAACGATGGGGTAGTGCACAAGGTGACAGTGCCTATGGTAACCGTGCTCACGGTGATAGTGCACATGGTGATAGTGCCCATTGTGACATTGCCAATGGAGACCCTCCTCATTGTGACAGTGCTCATGGTTACAGTGCGCATGGTGGAAGTGCCCATGGTGACAGTGCTCATTGTGGCAGTGCTCATGGGGACAGTGCCGATGATGACAGTGCTTAAGGTGATAGTGTTCTCAGTGTCTGTGCTCAAGGTGATAGTGCTCACGGAGGCAGTGCCCATAGTGACACTGGTCATGCTGGCAATACCCACGGTGATAGAGCCATGGTGACAGTGCCCAAGATCACAGTGCAATGGTGAGAGAGCTCACAGTGACAGTGACAATGGGGACAGTGCCACCGGAGGCAATCGCCATGGTGACAGTGCTCATGGTGACAATGCCCATGATGACACTGCCCATGGTGACAGTGCTCATGGGGAAAGTGCCAATGATAATGTTAACCACGGTGATAGTGCCCCTGGTGACAGTACACATGGTGATACTGCTCAGTGTGATAGTGCCCTTGTTGACAGTGCACATGGTGACAGTTCTCACAGTGACAGTGCCTATGGTGACAATGCTCATGGTGACAGTGCCCATGGTGACCGTTCTCATGTTGATAGTGCCCATGGTGACAGTTCGTATGGTGAAAGTGCTCATGATGACAGTGCCCATGTTGGTAGTTCCATTGGTTACAGTGCTCACAGTGATAGTGACCATGGTAAGATTGCAGATGGTGGCCGTGCCATTGTCCATGATGACAGTACTCATGGTGACAGCGCTCACAGTGATACTGTCCATGGTGACAGTGCACATGGTTGTAATGCACATGGTGGCAGTGCAAAATGGTGAGAGCCCATGGTGACAGTGCTCATGGTGACAGTGCACACATTGACAACCCATGCTGATAGTGCTCACGGTGACTGGGCTCATGGTTGCATTACCCATTGTGACAGTGCTCACAGTTACAGTGCTCATGGTAACTGTGCTCACCATGATAGTGTCCATGGTTACAGTGATCACAGTGAGAGTGCCAACGGTGATAGTGCTCACAGTGATAGTGCCCATGGTTAAGTTGCCCATGGTGACAGTGCTCACGGTAATAGTGAGCATAGTGATAGTGCACTTGTTGACCGTGCCCATGCTGACAGTACACATGATGATAATTCTCAAGTTGGTAGCGCCCATGGTGGCAGTGCCAATGGACACCACCCTCTTGGTGATAGTGCTGACTGTGACAGGGCCCATGGGGACAGTGCAAACTGTGACATTGCCTATCGTGACAGTGCTCACAGTGAGAAAGTCCATGGTGACAGTGACCAAGGTGAGAGTGCTCACGGTGATAGTGCCCATTGTGACAGGGCTCATGATGACAGTCCGCATTGTGCCATTGCCCTTTGTGACAGTGCTCACAGTGAAAGTGCTCATGGTAATACTGCTCACGGTGACAGTGCCCAAGGTGAAATTACCCATGGTGACAGTACTCATCGAGAATGTGCCCATGGTGGCAATTCTCATAATGACAGTTCTCATGGTGACAGTGCTCATGGTGGCAGTTCCCATGGTGAGAGTACCGATGGGGTAGTGCACAAGGTGACAGTGCCCATGGTAACCATGTTCAGGGTGATAGTGCACATGGCAATAGTGTCCACTGTGACATTGCCAATGGGGATCGTCCTCATTGTGACAGTGCTCATGGTTACAGTGCTCATGGTGGAAGTGCCCATGGTGACAGTGCTCATTGTGGCAGTGCTCATGGGGACAGTGCCGATGATGACAGTGCTTATGGTGATAGTTTTCACAGTGTCTGTGCTCAAGGTGATAGTGCTCATGGTGGCAGTGCCCATAGTGACACTGCTCATGCTGGCAATACCCACGGTGATAGACCCATGTTGAGAGTGCCCAAGATCACAATGCAATGGTGAGAGAGCTCACGGTGACAGTGACAATGATGATAGTGCCCATGATGACACTGCCCATGGTGACAGTGCTCACGGGGAAAGGGCCCATGATAACATTAACCACGGTGATAGTGGCCCTGGTGACAGTGCCCACGGTGACATTTCTCATGGTGATAGTGCCTTTGGTGACAGTACTCATGGTGAAATTGCCTATGTTGACAATGCTCATGGTGACATTGCCCTTGGAGAGAGTACCCATGTTGAGAGTTCCCATGGTGACATGCTCATGTTCACAGTGCTCGCATTGATAATTCCCATGGTTACATTGCCCATGGTGGAATTGCTCAGGATGGCAGTGCCTACAGTGACAGTGCTCACGCTGACAGTTCTCATGGTGATAGTGCCCATGGTGACAGTGCACATGTTGATACTGCCAATGGTGACAGTACTCAAGGTGACAGTGCTCAAAATGGCAGTGCCCATGGTGACATTGCCATCGTGACCTTGCCTATGGTGACACTCCTTATGGTGACATTGCCCATGGTGACAGGGCTCAGGGTGACAGTCCGCATTGTGCCAGTGCCCATGGTGAGAGTGCTCACAGTGAAATTGCTGATGGTAATACTGTTTACGGTGAGAGTGCCCAAGGTGAAAATACTGATGGTGACAGTACTCATAGAGAAAGTGCCCATGGTGACAATTTTCATAGTAATAGTTCTCATGGTGACAGTGCTCATGGTGGCAGTGCCCTGCGTGGCAGAGCTCCTGGTGTCAGTGTTCATGGTGACAGTGCTCATGGTGGCAGTTCCCATGGTGAGAGTACAGATGGGGCAGTGCACATGGTGACAGTGCCCATGGTAACCGTGCTCACGGTGATATGACACATGGTTACAGTTATCACTAATGTTGTGCCGATGCTGATAATGCTTCTGGTGATAGTGCCCATGGTTAAGGTGCCCATGGTGACAGTGTTCACAGTAATAGTGAACATAGTGATAGTGTACTTGCTGACCGTGCCCATGGTGAGAGTGCCTGTAGTGACATTACACATGGTGATACTGCTCCATGTGATAGAGCCCTTGTTGACACTGCGCATGAAACAAGGAACAAGGATGTTTTAAAAGACTGGCATGATTTTTAAAACATTTTAAAAATACATGTCATTGATAAAGCTAAAAACTCGAAGGTTGTGTAATACAACAGATTAATCATGGAGAAGAGTGTAATTATGCTGTTTTGAAAAATATGGCAGATCAGATTTTCTGCCTAATTATATAAGAAGGTTTATCTTAAAAAATACACATTATTTTAAAGACACATTGGCTGTAAAATAAGTTAAGGGTATTTCAAAGTGCTTGTCTGCAAAGAAAGGTGAGAAGTGGGAAAACACAGAAAGTCGAGCAGAAAATATGTCAATATATACATTGCTATATGGTGAACTAAGGCTTAGGCCCGCAACAATGTGGAGGACCTGACCTTTAGATACTTACAAATAAGCTGGAATCTTCAAAAAGTTCAACTCTTGGGGCTTCCCTGGTGGCGCAGTGGTTGAGAGTCTGCCTGCCGATGCAGGGGACACGGGTTCGTGCCCCGGTCTGGGAAGATCCCACATGCCGCGCAGCAACTGGGCCCGTGAGCCAAAATTACTGAGCCTGCGTGTCTGGAGCCTGTGCTCCGCAAGAAGAGAGGCCGCGATAGTGAGAGGCCCGTGCACCGCGATGAAGAGTGGCCCCCGCTCTCCACAACTAGAGAAAGCCCTCGCACAGAAACGAAGACCCAACACAGCCAAAAATAAATAAATAAATAAAGCAAACTGTCAACAAGTAAAAATAAACACTATAAAAAATTTCAATTCTTTATAACTAAAAAATTTATTAAAATTAATAACCAAGTGTTTTATTTGACATCAGAAGATCAAAACAATAAACCCTGAGAACACAGAAAAAATATAAATAAAGATATAAGCAGAACTTAATAAAACAAAAAACGTAGAAACTTGAGGTGATTTAGTAAGTGAAAAGAATATTCTTTGAAAAGATTTAAAAAACACACTTTGATTTAGCAAAACAAAGACATAAGTAAATAATATACAGAAAGAATCAGGACAATGTTATAGCAGAGAATATATGAAATGCCAGTAAATTTGAACATTTCTGTAAAGTGGACAATTTCCTACCTCCTAAAGTTTACCAAAACTGACACAAGAGGAAATCATTTAAGGCCATCATGTCTGCCCTAGGCACCCTCAGAATGCCCTGGCCTCAGGATGCAGCTTCTGTAGTCCATGGCAACCAGCGGAGAGGGTTCGGGGATGCAGGAGGTTGGAACACTGCCCTCACTGAGGGTGTGGGTGTGGCCATCTCTGCTGTGACTGAAAAAAGTGCAGGGGAGCAGGGGTCCCAGGGCAGGGCCCTGAAAACCCGGCAGGCCCAGGGGTGTGGCACCAAGCATTTAGGGCCAGGCCAAAGAGCGTCCCAGGGTCCCACCTACCTTCGGTCACCTGGCAGGAAGCTATGACGCCCAGACCTATGGTTAAATGTGCAGAGAGGAGTACTCCGCGGACACGTTCCACACACACTTCAAGTAGGAGGGCGGCCTGAGTGGAAAGGTGAGAGGCCAGGCTGCCACGCAGACCAAGACGGCGTCCTTTGGCCAGGGCATAAATACTTGTGCCTCCCCCCTGGGCCTTGAAGGCTCTGAGGGCCCTACCATGGGCCCCCTGCTCCCCTGCCCTTTGTTCAGTCACCGCAGAGATGGCCACACACACACCCTCACTGAGGGAAGTGTTCCAAACTCCTGGAGCTCCGCCCCCTCTCCGCAGGTTGCCATGGACTACAGAAGCTGCATCCTGAGGCCAGGGCATTCCGAGGGTGCCTAGGGCAGACATGATGGCCTTAAATAATTTCCTCTTGTGTCAGTTTTGGTAATTTTAGGAGCCAGGAAATTGTCCACTTTACAGAAATGTTCAAGTTTACTGGCATTTCATATATTCTCTGCTATAACATTGTCCTGATTCTCTCTGTATATTATTTACTTATGTTTTTGTTTTGCTTAATCAAAGTGTGTTATTAAAATCTTTTCAAAGAATATTCTTTTGACTTACTAAATTACCTCGATTTTATACGTTTTCTGTTTTATTAAGTTCTGCTCATATGTTTATTTATATTTTTTCTATGTTCTCAGGATTTATTATTTTGATCTTCTGATGTCAAATAAAACACTTGGTTATTAATTTTAATAAATTATAAAGATTTGAAAATTTTGAAGATTCCAGCTTACTTGTAAGTATCTAATGGTCAGGTCCTCCACATTGTTGCTGTGTTAAGGCTTAATTCAACATATTGCAATGTATATATTGACATATTTTCCCCTCGACTTTCTGTGTTTTCCAACTTCTCACCTTTCTTTGAAGACAGGTCCTTTGAAATACCCTTAACTTATTTTACAGCCAATAAGTCTTTAAAATAATATGTATTTTTAAAGATAAATCTTCTAATATAATTAGGCAGAAAATCTGATCTGCCATAGTTTTCAAAACAGCATAAATTCACTCTTCTCCATGATTAATCTGTTGTATTACACAACCTTCGATTTTTTAGCTTTATCAATGACATGTACTTTAAAAATGTTTTAAAGATCCTACCAGTCTTTTAAAACATCCTTGTTCCTTGTTTCAGTTCTCGTTTTATGTATATTTTCTGCCTTGCACCTGATTATTCCAACATCAGATGGATGGCCTTGGGAATCTAATTCTGGTATTGATTGTTTTTTCTGATTGTCTCCACTTGTAGCTGATTTCTTCTTTATTGTGTAAATTTAGATCATGAGCTCATGTTTAGCTAAACAGCTGACCTTGTAACAGGCTTAGGTGTGAACGCTCGTGAGCTTCAGCAGAAAGTCAGCAAAGATTTATTTGTGTCCCACCAATGAGTTGCCCACAAGGACCCCGTTTTCTAGAAGTGTTGGCCAATACTCCCTCTAGTTGCAGGGGACTCAGACAGGGCGGCTTTGTGTCCCCCGCTCTGGGGCAGGGGCACTGAGCAGCCAGGGGACCGGGCAGGACCACTCCGCATGTGTCCCAGGGACCCACCTGACTGCAACCTGCGGTCCCCTGGCAGGAAACTATGATGCCCAGACCTATGGTTAACTGTGCGAGGCGTACTCTGGGGACACGTTCCACACACACTTCAAGTAGGAGGGCGTCCTGAGTGGAAAGGTGAGAGGCCGGGCTGCCGCGCAGACCAAGAAGGCGCACTATGGCCAGGGCCTAAATGCTTGTGCCACCCCCCTAGGACTTTGTGGCTGTGAGGGCCCTGCCTTTGGCCCCCTGCTCCCCTGCCCTTTGTTCAGTCACAGCAGGGAGGGCCACACCCACACCCTCAGTTGGGGCAGTGTTCCAACCTCCTGTAGCCCCGCCCCCTCTCCGCAGGTTGCCATGGACCACAGAAGCTGTATCCTGAGTCCAGTGCGTTCCGAGGATGCCAAGGGCAGACATGATAACGTTAAATGATTTCCTCTTGTGTCAGTTTCGGTAAACTTTAGGAGCTAGGAAATTGTCCACTTTACATAAATGTTCAAATTTAGTGGTATTTCATATATTCTCTAGTATAACATTGTCCTGATTCTTTCTGTATATTATTTACTTATGTTTTTGTTTTGCTTAATCAAAGTGTGTTTTTAAAATCTTTACAAAGAATATTCTTTTGACCTACTAAATCACCTCAATTTTATACGTTTTCTGTTTTATTAAGTTCTGATCATATCTTTATTTATATTTTTTCTGTGTTCTCAGGGTTTATTGTTTTGATCTTCTGATGTCAATTAAAACACTTGGTTATTAATTTTAATAAATCTTCTTAATTATAAAGAGTTGAACTTTTTGAAGATTCCAGCTTACATGTAACTATCTAAGGGTCAGGTCCTCCACATTGTTGCTGGCCTAAGGCTTAGTTCCCCATATAGCAATGTATATATTGACATATTTTCCCCTCGACTTTCTGTGTTTTCCCACTTCTCACCTTTCTTTGCAGACAAGCCCTTTGAAATACCATTATCTAATTTTAGCCAATAAGTCTGTAAACTAATGTGAATTTTTTAAGATAAATCTTCTTTTATAATTAGGCAGAAAATCTGATCTGCCATATTTTTCAAAACAGCATAATTTCACTCTTCTCCATGATTAATCTGTTGTATTACACAACCTTCGAGTTTTTCGCTTTATCAATGACATGTACTTTAAAAATGTTTTAAAGATCCTACCAGTCTTTTAAAACATCCTTGTTCCTTGTTTCAGTTCTCGTTTTATGTATATTTTCTGCCTTGCACCTGATTATTCCAACATCTGATGGATGGCCTTGGGAATCTAATTCTGGTATTGATTGTTTTTTCTGATTGTCTCCACTTGTAGCTGATTACTTCATTATTGTGTAAATTTAGATCATAAGCCCATGTTCAGCTAAACAGCTGACCTTGTAAGAGGCTTAGGTGTGAACGCTCGTGAGCTTCAGCAGAAAGTCGGCAAAGATTTATTTGTGTCCCTCCAATGAATTGCCTGCAAGGACCCCGTTTTCTAGAAGTGTGGGACCAATACTCCCTCTACTGGCAGGGGACTCAGACAGGGCTGCTTTGTGGACCCCGCTCTGGGGCAGGGGCACTGAGCGGACAGCGTCTGGGCAGGAGGCTCTCCGCGTGTGTCCCAGGGACTCACCTGCCTGCGCCATTCGGTCACCTGGCAGGAAGCTCTGACGCCCAGAACTATGGTTACCTGTGCATGGACGTGTACTCCGCAGACACGTTCCACGCACACTTCAAGTAGGAGGGTGGCCTGAGTGGAAAGGTGAGAGACCGGGCTGCTGTGCAGACCAAGAAGGCATTATGGGCATAAATGCTTGTGGCACCGCCCTGGGCCTGCCGGGCTCTGATGGCCCTACACTGGGCACCCTTCTCCCCTGCCTTTGTTCAGTCACAGCAGTATACAGATGGTAGTGGCTAGGCCGGGATTCGAAGCAAGCCTGTGTGATTCCAGAGCTCGTGTTCTGGACTGTGGTGCCACCTTATCATATATGCTTCATGTGTTACTTGTTTTTCATTTTTTCTTGCAGTCCTTATGGTACTTAGCCCTAAGTGCCATACCTGTAACGAACAGCTACACTGCCCTGTAGGAGGTCTTCTTTTGTTCAACACATGAATTGGTCATCCACCACACTGTGTTCTAATCTCAGAAGATACAGGTCAAAGACCACCAGTTGTCAGCTGGTGCTACCATTGGTGCTGCCATTCCACATTTCTAACTGAGGCTTGAAGGCCGGATTTTCCTTTTGTCTAGTTTGAAGGATCCAGATATGTAAAGATTGTAGTCTAGATAAATCATGGGCTATCCTGAAAGAAATTCACCAGTGAATTGTTCCGTATGGATTAGAAGCCAGTTTCTCTGGCCTTCCTGGAGTATATCCAGCAAGGCGTCTCATTCATGTCTAGAAAGCAAATATATCCTTTATTGCAACTTCAGCGTGGAGCGATGTATTGGTTTCAAGTACCATCAACACAATTTGGTCATTGTGAGTATGCCAGCTGGGTCCACTCTTTATTACACATATGTAACTCGAGAGATTCTTATGCCCAAGAGAGGAGACGTACTCTTGGGTGTCTAGGACAAGGGAAACATGTGTTGTTATTCAGGAGCTGGAAGCTGATGGTCTACACATCACTTGACCTTGTTTAAAACTTGTGTCTTTGGCTTGCTTCATTGGAGTGTTTTCTCTCTCCTGGGGCTGACATTGTGTGTTATGTATCACACAGGTGACATGTAGAAGTTTCAGGACCCAGAATCGTATAGATCAGTCAAAATGTATTTATATATTTTTGTTCAAAGTCTATTGAAAATAACACTGGGCGTAATTCATATATTCCAGAATTAGTTGGACCCTTTGCTCATGAGATTCTTTTCATGGTATGTCACAGCAAATTTGGACTTCCATCCCCAATAAACTTTGGGGTTGGAGGACACAAAAAGCTTTTGCTGACACCTAAATTATGTCTGAAAGAAAAGGGTAAATATTATAAGCCCTTTCTAACCTCTCCAAGAGTAGAGATGGTTTACAGCTGTGGCATTGAACCCTAATTCCTCGATCTCATTTGAGAAGGGTTCAGTAAGAAACAATGTCTTGATTTTTGTTTGTTTGGTTTCTTCCCTGTTTTCTCATCTTGCTTACCAACAATCCATTGTAATTCATGAGTTAGCATGGCAGCAGGCTGAGTCTTCTCTGGAGCTCATGAAATGACCTTTTTTTCCTAAAATGACTTTTGTCTCCTTGTTTTCAGCCCCTCTTCTTCCCTCTGCCCTTTACTATAACCAGAGCTCAGCAAAAGCTGACTGGGTTTGTTCAGACCTTACTTAGGGTTAGACTTTCCTTCATTATTTTATTCATGGCTTCTCCATTTCATTGTTTGCCTTCTCGAAATGTGTTGAAATCTTTCCAAAATGTCTTGGCTTTGATTGGTTGATTAATTTTGGTATTTCTACAGTATTGTTTAAATATGGTTTCAGGAGGAACAGAAAGTGAATATGTTTCCTTGTCTGCCATCTTGAGCTGAAAATCCCTGTGGATTTTAGCAGCCAATGTTCCCATGGGAAAAAACCCAACCTTGGCATTAATTGATGTGGCACTCAAGATTTCAGCTTTTCTTGAGCAATCACTGAGGATTGTAATATGTGGTCATTTCTAAAGGGAAAATAATAACTATCTCATGGAGTAGATTTGAGGATTAATTTAGAGAATGAACATGAAAATGCTTTGTAAGGCTTAAAAATCGATCAAAATGCTTTTTGTTATTATTTGATTTGTTGCTCTTTCAACTTTACTCGACAGTTGTTTATGACCTTGCTTATGTGATAAAATGCCCCCTGGTTTATTGTTTTGAAAGCCAGAATATAGTTTTCAATAGCTCGATGGAAATGGCATCATTTGTGAAGGTTAAGGGTGAAGGGATAAATATTTCTTGACACCTATCACTTTACAATGTTTTCAGGAACTAATTGACACATGTATTCCTCTTCCAAATTTTGTTGAGCACCTCCTACGAGCCACATGCTTTACATCAGGTGTTGGAAAGCATTTTCTGGATTTTAAATGTCTTAGGCTTTGTGGGCCATATACAGCTTCTGTAGCTTCTCCTCTTTCTTCTTCAACAAGCTTTCTAAACGTGAGAACCATTATTATCTCACAGTCCCACAGATCCAGGCTGAGAGCCTGATTTGATTTGTGGCCATTATTTGCCGATTCCTGCTCTGCGTCCTCACTGAGGAGGGGGACCATGTTTGAGTAATCACTTCTTTGAATCAACTCTTGGTCTTCTGGGGCTTGTCCTTACTCTCCTACACTCTCTAATCAACATGGCATCCAGAGAGATCCTGTTTAAACATAAGTCAGATCATGTCACTGAAATCTCTTCAATGGCTTCTTCACAGAAGAAGCAAAGTCCTCAAAGTGCCTCCAGAGCCCTAGAAATGTGGACCTCTGTTTCGTGTCTGACTGTTTCCTTCTCCTCTCCACTTTGCTTGCTCTGTTTTCCACACACTGACATCCTTTCTGCTCCTTGGGTACTCCAGCCTACTCTTGCCTCATTGACTTTCCATCTGGCTGTTCCCTCTACCTGTACTATTCACTTCCCAGATATACTCCTTGCTCCCTCTTAAATTTTATCTTCCCCAGAAAGTCCTCAGGGATCACTTAGTTTCAGCTAGCAGCCTCCTCCTAGCAGCTAACAATCTCCATCTCCCTTCCCTGCTTTCTGTTTTTCTCCAGCACTTCCCTGATATATTCCCGCGCTGTCACGGCTCAGCTTCACCAAGTGATCATTGCCGCAGCATGGCCTCAGGGACGCTGGCTGTGGACACGATGCTCACACCTGCCTGGGGGCCCCGGCTCACCTCCCAGCCCCTCAGGTGCAGCGTGTGCAGGACCCGCGTTGCAGGCAGAAGACACAGGGCCACTGGCCCCAGCTAGGCAGGCCCCTCGATGCTGTGCTCACGTTGGCTCAGACCTCTCCGCTCTCCACGCTGCGGTTCAAACCTGCGGGCAGTGCAGTGTGGGCGGGGATCGAAGACCTCCACCTGCTCCTCTGTGTGTCAGCAGGCAGCCCTGCCTCCCATGGGGACCCAGCCTGAGGAGCAGGGGCGGGAGATTCGAGACTGGGGTGGCGTGAAAGGTAGGAGGTGTGGAGAGTTTGGGGTTTACAAAAAGTGTTTGCTGACTGATCCAAACAAAAGTGAGACATGGTTGTATCAACGCATTTAAAAAGTCATTAAACTGCCGCTAAGTGTCTGTGCTCGCCCCGCCTAGGAGAGAGCGTGCACTCCTTGAGGGACACATGAAAGGCTGAGTGAACGTCTGCCTGTGGTCCGTTACCTGGTGCACGGGTGTGTGAATTTTTGCGGAGAGCTCTTAATTTCTGTTGTCTCTGCTGACTTGACACGGTGGTTGACAAACGGTGACGTGTTCAGTGTATTCAGGACATGATCATGGTTACTAATAATCACTTTGTTTTGCACTGACACCTCCACAGAGAATTTACTACTGAATGTCCACTTTACAGAAGAGAAACTGAGACGTAGGAAGTGAAGTGACTGAGTAAGAGGAAGGACTGAGACAACTGGTGTTAGTAAATTAACCCTGCAGGGGGCCATTAGACTGTGGTGGCTCTAGTGATGCGGCCGCCTATGTAAAGCAACGAAAATCTAAGCCTGTCAACGGCTCAGGGTGACGGACACCACTGAGGACAACCGGTCACAAACCACCAACTAGGCTTTAAAGCTATAGCAAATCAGTCCTTTCCTTGCTTTGCTTCTGCCCTTTTAAAATAAACATCTCTGCAGCTCCTGTGGCTGGAGTGCTCCTCACCGCTTCCACTTTGGTGGTGCCTGAATTGAATCTAATTTTGCTCACATAAAGTCTTAAAATTTTAAATATGCCTCAGTTTGTCTTTTAAGGTTGGCCGTAGAAGTTGGATTTGTGTCCAGTTTCTAGAACAGTGGTCGTCCTCTGGTCAGGCCTTAGGCGTTCTGTGTACAACGTTCCTCTTCTACCACCACCTTCTGGATGCCTCCACCCTATACCAGCTCCCGCGCATCAGATCCCCTAGATGCTCACATTATAACATCACAGACACTCCTCTGTCTTCCAGCCAGCGTGTGAACTGAAACATTTCCATTCCTGTTGAAGAGTCTGGTGTGACCACTTTCCCAAACACAGCCACTCCCCAGCTGACCCTGGGTAACCACTCTTCTGAACTTGGTCTCCATCACTGATATGGACGCCTTTCTCTTTATGCTACATTTTTTAGTACTCGTGGCTTAAACCGCATATAGTATTCTATATTTTGTCTTCTTACTTGCTTTATTTAGTGTTATCTTTGCTAGGTTCATCCATGCTGACACGTAAAGATCTGTCTAGTTCATGTACTTTCCTCGCTATGTAGGATTCCCATGTAGGGAAATACAATAATTTATATGTGCATTTTCCTGTTGATGGATATTTAAATTGTTTCCAGTTTTCAGTATGATTTCTTTTAAAAACATTTTTATATACTTTTTAAAGGTTACTTTACATTTACAGTTATTACAAAATATTGCCTATATTCCCTGTGTTGTACAATACATCCTTGAGCCTATTGTGGACCTAGTAGTTCACATCTCTCACTTCCCGACCCCTGTATTGCCCCCTCCTCCCCCTCCGCGCTGGCAACCATTAGTTTGTTCTCTATATCTGTAACTCTCCTTCTGTTTTGTTATATTTGGTAGATTGTTGTATTTTTTAGATTCCATGTAGAGGTGATATCCTACAGTATTTGTTTCTGTTTGACTTATTTCACTTACCACAATGCCCTCCAAGTCCATCTATGTTGCTGCAAATGGCAAAATTTTGTTCTTTTGTAAGGCTGAGTAGTATGCCATTGGTTATATGTACCACATCTTCTTTATCTATTCATCTCTTGATGACACTTAGGTTGCTTCCATATCTTGGTAATTGTACACAAGGAGGCTGCGAACATTGGGGTGCATGTATCTTTTCCAATACATGTTACTGAGAACAAGTGTTTTTGTTTTTTTCAGATTTCTACCTAAGAGTGGAGTTGCGAGGTCATATAGTAGTTCTCTTTTTAGGTTTTGGAGAACCCTCCATACTGTTTTCCACAGGGGCTGCACCAGTTTACGTCCCTACCAACAGTGTACCAGGGTTCCCTTTTCTCTAAAAATTGTAAATTTTCTTCCTAGTGGTAATTGAGATGATAGTTCAATAATAACATAAGATCAGGTGAAGTCTAAAGAAATTTTAGAAAACCTGGATAAAGTAAGAAAACATCTGTTCTCTGGCATCTGAATGTTGGAGAGACACCAATCATGCGGGCCAAGTTGTGGAGAGAAGGGAAACACAGATGCAAGCTTGACATTTGCTGCCGCTTTTCTCCTTGGGGCATTTGCTGATTCAAACCTTACAGCCTAGGAGCTGAAAAGCCAAAGAGTTCAAAAGACTCTAACCACAGAAGCCAAACAGCAAGAGCCGTTTAACATTGATAAAAAGCATTTTATCTATGCCGAAGCAGAAAATGAAAAGAAAGAACTTTGCATTGCATTTAATAAAAGTTTAGGGAGATCTGTGTGGTATATTAGTGAACTTATTGGCGGAAATTTAGCCATGTACATTGTGTTGGAGAGGCACCGAGAGTTCAAGAATTCTCACATTTTGAGTACACAATGACCTTACATGTAGGCCTGGTGGCAGCCATTTACATAACAATGATTTGGAGGATGTGGTGTTAGTCAGCTCTTGCTGTGAAAATGCTTTGGAAGAAATCGGAAAGAATTTATTTTCCTTGGACCTATGGGCTAGCTGCAGTGGCTCTCTTTTAGACCTCTAGATGGCTGGTTTTGCTCCGTGTTTTGGGTCAGTTTGAGGTCTGTCACACACACCTTCCTCTGGAGCCCGAGTGTGAGGCCGCAGCTCCCAGGCCCTGTCTTCTCACAAAGTTCACTGAAACATAAGAGGTGCATGCAAATAGCAACCATAAGCATGCTGAAGTGGCTATACTAATACCAGAAAATATAGACTTTAAAACAAACAAAAAAGTTACTAGATATGAAAAGGGACATTTTATGATAAAAAAGGGAAGATACCAAAATTTTTAACATATTTGCCCTGAATAAGATAAAACCAAACTACATGAAGAAGAAAATACCAAAACCCATGAAGAATTGAAGGAAGAAGTAGATAATTGCACAATATTAGGTAGAGGCTTCAGTCCTCCACGTTCAATAATGGATAGAACAATTAGGCAGAAGATCAACAACGATATAGAAGACTTGGACAAGACTATGAATTAACAAGACCTACTAAATGTCTAGAGAACACTCAACCGAACAGTAAAATGCTCATCCTGCTCAACTACATGTGAAACGTTTCCCAACATAGACGACATGCTAGGCTGTAAGACAAGAGATTAAAAGCCACATACATTGCTGGTGGGAATGTAAAATGGCGTGGCCATTTTACAAAACAGCTTGAGAGTTCCTGCAAGTGTTAAACATCGAGTTACCCTATGACCCAGCAGTTCCATTACTAAATATATACCTAAGAGAAATAAAAACTTATGTCTGCACCAAAGCTTGTACGTGAATGTTCAGAGAAGCATATTTCTAAAAACAAAAGGTGGAAATAATTCAAATGTCAATCTGATAAATGAAGAAACCAAATGTGGAATAGCCGTACAATAGAATAGCATTCAGCTATAAAAAGGAATGAAATATTGATCCATGTTACAACATGAATGAACCATGAAAGCATTATGTAAAGTTAAAGCAGCCAATCACAAAAGATCACATATTGTATGGTGCCATTTATATGAAATGCCCAGAATAGCCAATCTGTAGAGACAGGAAGTCGATTAGTGGTTGCCTAGGGCTGAGAGGGTTGAGGAGAATGAAAAAACCTTGTTAATGTGTAATGGGTTTTTGGTGGGGGGACAAAAATCTACAATTGGATTGTTGTGATGGTTACACAAGTCTTTTAGTGGTTACACTAAGAACCACTGAATTGTATACATAAAAGAGTTGAAATTATGGTATGTAAATTACATCCCAATAAAGCTGTTAAAATTATGAAAATTTTATACTTATAAATTTGAAAATTCATCCAAAATTACACATTCTTAACAAATGCAACCTAACAAGACTAACCCAACAAAGAAAAAATATCTAAAAAGCCTGTATCTACTCAAAAAGTTGTTTGTATAGTTAAGTACCTTTACAGAAAATGATTTCCAGGGATACATGGGTTTCCAAGTAACTTCTTCCAAATATTTAGGGAAGAAGTATTGGTAATCTTACATAAAAATCTTCCAGGAAACAGAAAACTATATATTGCTCAAAGTATTTATAAGGCCAACATAAGCTTCAGATCAAAAGTACAAAGAAGGGCTTCCCTGATGGTGCAGTGGTTAAGAATCCGCCTACCAATGCAGGGGACACGGGTTCGAGCCCTTGTGGGGGAAGATCCCACATGCCGTGGAGCAACTACGCCCACGTGCCACAACTGCTTAGCCTGTGCTCTGGAGCCTGCGAGCCACAACTGCTGAGCCCGCGTGCCGCAACTACTGAAGCCTGCATGCCTAGAGCCCGTGCTCCACAACAAGACAGGCCACCGCAAGGAGAAGCCTACTCACCACAACAAAGAATAGTCCCACGCTCACCGCAACTACAGAAAGCTCGCGTGCAACAATGAAGACCCAATGCAGCCAAAAATAAATAAATAAAAAATAAAGTATAGAATCTTAAAAACAAAAGAAAACTATAAAGAATATTACAAGAATAGAATCACAGGCCAGTTTCTCTTTTGAAAATGCATGCAAAATGTGTAAACAGAAGCACAAACTGTACCCATGGTATGTAAAACAATCATATATCAGAATCAAAGTAGCTTTATTTTGGTAATGCCAGGTTGCTTTAATGTTCAAACATGAAATTCATCCCAGGAATGAATTAGAGTGGGAAAAGAAGTCATTTAAAACAGAAGCCTTGGGAATTCCCTGGTTTTCCAGTGGTTAGAACTTGGCGCTTTCACTGCTGGGGCCCTGGGGTCCAATCCCAGGTCAGGGAAATAAGATCCTCCAAGACATGAGGCAGGGCCCCGAAAAAAAATAATGAAGTCTTAACCAGGAGAAGCACAAGATCGAATAAACATAACAGATAACACCTTATGAAAAGTAGGTGAAGATTATGGAATATTCTAAAATTTAAAACAAAAAGAAACTTTTAAAGATTCAAAAGGATGTGAGTAATATTGTACATAGGCAAAAAATAAAATGAAATAAAATATACAAATGATGGGAGACCCAAAATCCAGATGCCCAAGTCCTGTCTCTGAAGATTCTCATTCAATGGGTTCTGGATTTCCTCTATGTTTCAAAACCTACAGGTGATTCTGATACGAGTCACAGACACAATGTAAAGCTTCTGCTTTGCAGGAGAGGATACCAGATTATTCTGTTATTTTACAGTTATACTAACAGGTTGTACTATTGATGGATAAGTCTGATGTCAAAATGCACTCCCCACTAGGGATAAAAAAGGAACTAGTAGTCTCTACTGCTACTTGGTGGCAGCATGCATGTATTGCAAGAGCAGTTATTGTAGGAATCCAAATTGGTGGAACATTTTAGAATTGGAAAACTACATACAGATCATCTAGTCAAGCTTCCAACTGTTATAGTTGTAAAAACTAAGGCCCATATAAATGAAATGATTTATCTCCAAAGAGTGTTAGTGAAAGAGTATGAAATAAAAAATATCTCTGAACTTTTAATTTAGTGCTGTTTTTATTAATCTCAAGTACTAGCTTAAACTTCAGTGTGACAGATTTGGGATTGAATTCTTGCTCAGATTTACTGATTGTGTGCCTTTTAGTAAGTTACTAAAACACGATTTATTTTTTAACAGGTTTATTTATTTATTTATTTTTGGCTGCATAGGCTCTTCATTGCTGTGTGTGGGCTTCCTCTAGTTGCAGTGAGCGGGGGCTACTCTTTGTTGCAGTGCGCAGGCTTCTCATTGGGGTGGCTTCTCGTTGTTGCTGAGCATGGAGTGTAGGTGTGTGGGCTTCAGTAGTTTTGGTTCACGGGCTCTAGAGCGCAGGCTCGGTAGTTGTGGCGCACGGTCTTAGTTGCTCCGTGGCATGTGCAGTCTCATTTGCAGATTCTGGGGAGGATTAAATGAGCTCATATGATATCCAATTGACTGAGGCAGAGTAGGCTTGGGATGAATCTTTGCTTGGTTTTCATTAGCTGCGGAGAAGAGGATGACAGCTTGGTGCCTCTCCAAATTTCACATGGCTGTGCCTCCCTTGAGGATCTTGTTAAATGCAGGCTGGTATTCAGTAGTTCTGGGTGGGGTCTGGATTCTGTCCTTCTAAGAAGCTCCTAGGTGACGGTGATGCTGAGGGCAAGGGTCCAGCTCCTGCATTTCTCCCTTTCCGGAAGAGCAGAACGTCTGCCCCCCGGGAGGAGAAAACATCCACAAAGTGACTACTAGGCACCAGCTTCCCTTACAGGCAAGGGACCTTTACCACTGCTCCCAACCATTGTGTCTGAGGCGCAGCAAGCCAAAACACTGAGATGCTGAGGTTTGCAGCAAAGAGGAGGTTTATTCACAGGGCAGCCATGCGAGGAAGTGACGTGAAAATAGGTCTCAAATCCTCCTTCCCGAAAGCAAGGGGCTTGGGGTATCTGTGGGATAAAGAATAAAGAAGCAGGGCAGTATGGGTCATGGGGAGCTTGAGGCAAGGTGATTGGAAAAAGATGTGCTCCTCATTGTTCTGAGCCGGTGTAATAGGCTACAGGGCTCAGCACATTCTCAGGCTGGAGTTTTTGGCCCTCTGATGGCAGAAGGTCAAAAGGCACTTGCCCAGGTGGAAGATCGGTGGTCCTCTCCACTCTAAACCAGCTCCGCCTAACTAGGCACAGCTGATTCCAAGTTCCTGGACAATACCGGGGCGAACATCTTTTTGCTTATGCTACATGCTACTTGGAGGACGTGCAAGTGTTCAAGGTACCTTGATGAGTGAAGACAGGATTTCACTAATCATGACACATGGTTTCACTTCCAGGTGAGCAGAAGAGACCTGTAGGCTGAGTCTGGCTCCTGGCACCTGGAATTGGAGGCAGATGGTTTAAAAACGGGCTCCCCCACCCTCTGTGTGATCTTAGGTAGATAGACTATTGATCCTTTTCTCCAATTAAAAGGTGTGACTGGAAACACACTTAGTGGCATGTCTGACACACAGTAGTTATGCTACCGTAGGTCATTCTTGGAAACTGAAGCCGTGGTTTTTTATTTTTTTTGTTTATTATTTTTTTTTTTTGCGGTACGCGGGCCTGTCACTGTTGTGGCCTCTCCCGTTGCGGAGCACAGGCTCCGGATGCGCAGGCTCAGCGGCCATGGCTCACGGGCCCAGCCGCTCCGCGGCATATGGGATCCTCCCAGACCGGGGCACGAACCCGTATCCCCTGCATCAGCAGGCGGACTCTCAACCACTGCGCCACCAGGGAGGCCCGAAGCCGTGGTTTTGAGGGATCATCAAAACCAGTACAATGCTTGCCATGTTTCTCCTTGTTCATCCTGGTGACAAACCTGGTAGAGAGAGCTCCATCCTTTCCCACAGGACCACACCCCTAGTACTTAGAGTGAAGTGGTTATGTCTCACTTAAGGCACCTTTTCCTTTTCCTTCCTTCTTTTTTCTTCATTAGTCTTCATCCAACTGGCCTTTCTAAATTTTACACAAAACAAAACCATTTCTCAATGGATTCAGATACTACCCCAAGTTAATATTCCAACCAAGTTCTTGATCTTCCGGGTCTCATCATCAGAAATTTCTGAGCCTAAATCTTCTCTAGTTTCTAGGCTCACTCATTTTCTCATTTCTCCCCTCTCCTTTGAGTTCAGAGTCTTGCCGATTTAGTCCCTTCCCTAACCACAACTTATACTAAGGTGACACAGCAAAGTGATGAAAGTCCAGAAGGTCTGGTTTTACTCCTGGGTTTTTGCCACCTACTTACTGTGTGGCATTAGGCAAGCTATTCAACGTCTCTGGGCCTCAGTTTCCCCCCAAAAGTGAATATTATGAATATTACCTGCCGGGCTTCCATAGTGGTGCAGTGGTTGGGAGTCCACCTGCTGATGCAGGGGGCACGGGTTCGTGCCCCGGTCCGGGAGGATCCCACATGCCGTGGAGCGGCTGGGCCCGTGAGCCATGGCCGCTGAGCCTGCGCGTCCAGAGCCTGTGATCTGCAGCGGGAGAGGCCACAACAGTGAGAGGCCTGCGTACCACAAAAAAAAAGAACATTACCTGCCTATAGGGTTGCCATTATGAGGAATATGTGGGTTAATATTTGGTAAGAACTTAGAATAGTACTTGTTATAGTCTAAGCACTACAGTTGTGCTTTTTAATAATAATACATGAAATTCCAAATGTATACCTTACTCAACTTTCTGTCATAACTTTGAAGTGTTGGTCTATGTGTTGGGTCTTGTCAGCCTGTAAAGGAGGTGAGGTGTCCGTAGCTTTGGTGTCAGACGTGCTGCCTGCCGAAGCACCGATGCCCGCCAACGCCGTGACCGCCAAAGCCGTGAACGGGTGCTGGAGAAAGCAGGAGCAGAATGGAAGATGACGGCGTGGGAAGGAGGTGTGGTGTCCATAGGTTCGGGGTCTGAGGTGCTGCCTGCTGAAGCACCGATGCCCGGCAAAGCCGTAACTGGGGTGCTGGAGAAAACAGGAGCAGAACGGAAGATGACGGCGTGGGAAGGAGGTGTGGTGTCCATAGGTTCGGGGTCAGACGTGCTGCCTGCTGAAGCACCGATGCCCGGCAAAGCCGTAACTGGGGTGCTGGGGAAAACAGGAGCAGAATGGTAGATGATGGCGTGGGAAGGAGGTGTGGTGTCCATGGGTTCCATATCAGAGCTGCTGCGTGCCTGATCTGAGAGCAGAGAGTGACAGTGGGAGAGCTTCTCACTCCTTTTATATCTGACGGCTCCGCCTGCCTCTGTGACATGTCCATTGTACGTGTCACAGAGAAAGGGCGGGCGGGGCAGGGGGTGAGGCAGGGGGCACATGCGAGCCCAGCTGGTGGAGAAACCCCAGCCCAAAGGCAAAAGGCGGGGCCCCTTCTGGACTTTCTAGTGTCTGGGTCTTCTCGCTGTGGGTGGCAGGTGTTTGGCACGGGATGGGCCAGCATGCAGAGACTGTTGGCGACTGTGGAAGCCTTCTCCTTCAGAGCTCACCCTGCCTGGGCACCGGCCCTGCAGGCCCCTCAGCCGCGCGTATGTATCGGCCAGCCCTTCCGCACTACGGGGCCCAGAGGCCAGAGCCTGCTCAGAGCTGAGGGCAGGAGGCACCCAGAGCTTGCCAGGGTGTGGGCCACCTCCTCCGGGGACCTCCCCAGCTGCTCTGCGAGGCCTGGAGACAGGATCGCCTTCTCCAGGGCTGCTCAGCTGCCAGCATCACCATGAGCCAGGTGGCGAAGGTTTCTGAGCAGGAGATGCAGAGCCCTGATCCGACTGGATGCTGCACCCCACGATGTCCCTTCCTGGCAGGTAGGTTCTTTCTTCACTTCTTTTTTGAAATTTGGTCAAACAACATTTAAACCTTGCACTGTTCTTCAGGGTATACAGATGGTAGTGGCTTAGCCGGGATTCGAAGCAAGCCTGTGTGATTCCAGAGCTCGTGTTCTGGACTGCGGTGCCACCTTATCATATATGCTTCATGTGTTACTTGTTTTTCATTTTTTCTTGTAGTCCTTATGGTACTTAGCCCTAAGTGCCATACCTGTAACGAACAGCTACACTGTCCTGTAGGAGGTCTTCTTTTGTTCAACACATGAATTGGTCATCCACCACACTGTGTTCTAATCTCAGAAGATACAGGTCACAGACCACCAGTTGTCAGCTGGTGCTACCATTGGTGCTGCCCTTCCACATTTCTAACTGAGGCTTGAAGGCCGGATTTTCCCTTTGTCTAGACTGAAGGATCCAGATATGTAAAGATTGTAGTCTAGATAAATCATGGGCTATCCTGAAAGAAATTCACCAGTGAATTGTTCCGTATGGATTAGAAGCCAGTTTCTCTGGCCTTCCTGGAGTATATCCAGCAAGGCGTCTCATTCATGTCTAGAAAGCAAATATATCCTTTATTGCAACTTCCGCGTGGAGCGATGTATTGGTTTAAGGTACCATCAACACAATTTGGTCATTGTGAGTATGCCAGCTGGGTCCACTCTTTATTACACATATGTAACTCAAGAGATTCTTACGCCCAAGAGAGGAGACCTACTCTTGGGTGTCTAGGACAAGGGAAACATGTGTTGTTATTCAGGAGCTGGAAGCTGATGGTCTACACATCACTTGACCTTGTTTAAAACTTGTGTCTTTGGCTTGCTTCATTGGAGTGTTTTCTCTCTCCTGGGGCTGACATTGTGTGTTATGTATCACACAGGTGACATGTAGAAGTTTCAGGACCCAGAATCGTATAGATCAGTCAAAATGTATGTATATATTTTTGTTCAAAGTCTATTGAAAATAACACTGGGCATAATTCATATATTCCAGAATTAGTTGGACCCTCTGCTCATGAGATTCTTTTTATGGTATGTCACAGCAAATTTGGACTTCCATCCCCAATAAACTTTGGGGTTGGAGGACACAAAAAGCTTTTGCGGACACCTAAATTATGTCTGAAAGAAAAGGGTAAATGTTATAAGCCCTTTGTAACCTCTCCAAGAGCAGAGATGATTTACAGCTGTGGCATTGAACCCTAATTCCTCGATCTCATTTGAGAAGAGTTCAGTAAGAAACAATGTCTTGATTTTTGTTTGTTTGGTTTCCCTGTTTTCCCTGTTTTCTCATCTTGCTTACCAACAATCCATTGTAATTCATGAGTTAGTATGGCAGCAGGCTGAGTGTTCCCTGGAGCTCATGAAATGACCTTTTTTTCCTAAAATGACTTTTGTCTCCTTGTTTTCAGCCCCTCTTCTTTCCTCTGCCCTTTACTATAACCAGAGCTCAGCAAAAGCTGACTGGGTTTGTTCAGACCTTACTTAGGGTTAGTCTTTTCTTCATTATTTTATTCATGGCTCCTCCATTTCATTGTTTGCCTTCTCGAAATGTGTTGAAATCTTTCTGTGGTGGATGACTTCCAAAGTGTCTTGGCTTTGATTGGTTGATTAATTTTGGTATTTCTACAGTATTGTTTAAATATGGTTTCAGGAGGAACAGAAAGTGAATATGTTTCCTTGTCTGCCATCTTGAGCTGAAAATCCCTGTGGATTTTAGCAGCCAGTGTTCCCATGGGAAAAAACCCAACCTTGGCATTAATTGATGTGACACTCAAGATTTCAGCTTTTCTTGAGCAATCACTGAGGATTGTAATATGTGGTCATTTCTAAAGGGAAAATAATAACTATCTCATGGAGTAGATTTGAGGATTAAATTAGAGAATGAACATGAAAATGCTTTGTAAGGCTTAAAAATCGATCAAAATGTTTTTTGTTATTATTTGATTTGTTGCTCTTTCAACTTTACTCGACAGTTGTTTATGACCTTGCTTATGTGATAAAATGCCCCCTGGTTTATTGTTTTGAAAGCCAGAATATAGTTTTCAATAGCTCGATGGAAATGGCATCATTTGTGAAGGTTAAGGGTGAAGGGATAAATGTTTCTTGACACCTATCACTTTACAATGTTTTCAGGAACTAATTGACACATGTATTCCTCTTCCAAATTTTGTTGAGCACCTCCTACGAGCCACATGCTTTACATCAGGTGTTGGAAAGCATTTTCTGGATTTTAAATGTCTTAGGCTTTGTGGGCCATATACAGCTTCTGTAGCTTCTCCTCTTTCTTCTTCAACAAGCTTTCTAAACGTGAGAACCATTATTATCTCACAGTCCCACAGATCCAGGCTGAGAGCCTGATTTGATTTGTGGCCATTATTTGCCGATTCCTGCTCTGCGTCCTCACTGAGGAGGGGGACCATGTTTGAGTAATCACTTCTTTGAATCAACTCTTGGTCTTCTGGGGCTTGTCCTTACTCTCCTACACTCTCTAATCAACATGGCATCCAGAGAGATCCTGTTTAAACATAAGTCAGATCATGTCACTGAAATCTCTTCAATGGCTTCTTCACAGAAGAAGCAAAGTCCTCAAAGTGCCTCCAGAGCCCTAGAAATGTGGACCTCTGTTTCGTGTCTGACTGTTTCCTTCTCCTCTCCACTTTGCTTGCTCTGTTTTCCACACACTGACATCCTTTCTGCTCCCTGGGTACTCCAGCCTACTCTTGCCTCATTGACTTTCCATCTGGCTGTTCCCTCTACCTGTACTATTCACTTCCCAGATATGCTCCTTGCTCCCTCTTAAATTTTATCTTCCCAAGAAAGTCCTCAGGGATCACTTAGTTTCAGCTAGCAGCCTCCTCCTAGCAGCTAACAATCTCCATCTCCCTTCCCTGCTTTCTGTTTTTCTCCAGCACTTCCCTGATATATTCCCGCGCTGTCACGGCTCAGCTTCACCAAGTGATCATTGCCGCAGCGTGGCCTCGGGGACGCTGGCTGCGGACACGATGCTCACACCTGCCTGGGGGCCCCGGCTCACCTCCCAGCCCCTCAGGTGCAGCGTGCGCAGTACCCGCGTTGCAGGCAGAAGACACAGGGCCACTGGCCCCAGCTAGGCAGGCCCCTCGATGCTGTGCTCACGTTGGCTCAGACCTCTTCGCTCTCCACGCTGCGGTTCAAACCTGCGGGCAGTGCAGTGTGGGCGGGGATCGAAGACCTCCACCTGCTCCTCTGTGTGTCAGCACGCAGCCCCGCCTCCCATGGGGACCCAGCCTGAGGAGCAGGGGCGGGAGATTCGAGACTGGGGTGGCGTGAAAGGTAGGAGGTGAGGAGAGTTTGGGGTTTACAAAAAGTGTTTGCTGACTGATCCAAACAAAAGTGAGACATGGTTGTATCAACGCATTTAAAAAGTCATTAAACTGCCGCTAAGTGTCTGTGCTCGCCCCGCCTAGGAGAGAGCGTGCAGTCCGTGAGGGACACATGAAAGGCTGAGTGAACGTCTGCCTGTGGTCCGTTACCTGGTGCACGGGTGTGTGAATTTTTGCGGAGAGCTCTTAATTTCTGTTGTCTCTGCTGACTTGACACGGTGGTTGGCAAACGGTGACGTGTTCAGTGTATTCAGGACATGATCATGGTTACTAATAATCACTTTGTTTGGCACTGACACCTGCACAGAGAATTTACTACTGAATGTCCACCTTACAGAAGAGAAACTGAGGCGTAGGAAGTGAAGTGACTGAGTAAGAGGAAGGACTGAGACAACTGGTGTTAGTAAATTAACCCTGCAGGGGGCCATTAGATTGTAGTGGCTCTAGTGATGCGGCCGCCTATGTAAAGCAATGAAAATCTAAGCCTGTCAACGGCTCAGGGTGACGGACACCGCTGAGGACAACCGGTCACAAACCACCAACTAGGCTTTAAAGCTATAGCAAATCAGTCCTTTCCTTGCTTTGCTTCTGCCCTTTTAAAATAAACATCTCTGCAGCTCCTGTGGCTGGAGTGCTCCTCACCGCTTCCACTTTGGTGGTGCCTGAATTGAATCTAATTTTGCTCACATAAAGTCTTAAAATTTTAAATATGCCTCAGTTTGTCTTTTAAGGTTGGCCGTAGAAGTTGGATTTGTGTCCAGTTTCTAGAACAGTGGTCGTCCTCTGGTCAGGCCTTAGGCGTTCTGTGTACAACGTTCCTCTTCTACCACCACCTTCTGGATGCCTCCACCCTCTACCAGCTCCCGCGCATCAGATCCCCTAGATGCCCACATTATAACATCGCAGACACTCCTCTGTCTTCCAGCGAGCGTGTGAACTGAAACATTTCCATTCCTGTTGAAGAGTCTGGTGTGACCACTTTCCCAAACACAGCCACTCCCCAGCTGACCCTGGGTAACCACTCTTCTGAACTTGGTCTCCATCACTGACATGGACGTCTTTCTATTTATGCTACATTTTTTAGTACTCGTGGCTTAAACCGCATATAGTATTCTATATTTTGTCTTCTTACTTGCTTTATTTAGTGTTATCTTTGCTAGGTTCATCCATGCTGACACGTAAATATCTGTCTAGTTCATGTACTTTCCTCGCTATGTAGGATTCCCATGTACGGAAATACAATAATTTATATGTGCATTTTCCTGTTGATGGATATTTAAATTGTTTCCAATTTTCAGTATGATTTCTTTTAAAAACATTTTTATATACTTTTTAAAGGTTACTTTACATTTACAGTTATTACAAAATATTGCCTATATTCCCTGTGTTGTACAATACATCCTTGAGCCTATTGTGGACCTAGTAGTTCACATCTCTCACTTCCCGACCCCTGTATTGCCCCCTCCTCCCCCTCCGTGCTGGCAACCATTAGTTTGTTCTCTATATCTGTAACTCTCCTTCTGTTTTGTTATATTTGGTAGATTGTTGTATTTTTTAGATTCCATATAGAGGTGATATCCTACAGTATTTGTTTCTGTTTGACTTATTTCACTTACCACAATGCCCTCCAAGTCCATCTATGTTGCTGCAAATGGCAAAATTTTGTTCTTTTGTAAGGCTGAGTAGTATGCCATTGGTTATATGTACCACATCTTCTTTATCTATTCATCTCTTGATGACACTTAGGTTGCTTCCATATCTTGGTAATTGTACACAAGGAGGCTGCGAACATTGGGGTGCATGTATCTTTTCCAATACATGTTATTGAGAACACGTGTTTTTGTTTTTTTCAGATTTATACCTAAGAGTGGAGTTGCGAGGTCATATAGTAGTTCTCTTTTTAGGTTTTGGAGAACCCTCCATACTGTTTTCCACAGGGGCTGCACCAGTTTACGTCCCTACCAACAGTGTACCAGGGTTCCCTTTTCTCTAAAAATTGTAAATTTTCTTCCTATTGGTAATTGAGATGATAGTTCAATAATAACATAAGATCAGGTGAAGTCTAAAGAAACTTTAGAAAACCTGGATAAAGTAAGAAAACATGTGTTCTCTGGCATCTGAATGTTGGAGAGACACCAAGACATGTGGGCCAAGTTGTGGAGAGAAGGGAAACACAGATGCAAGCTTGACATTTGCTGCCACTTTTCTCCTTGGGGCATTTGCTGATTCAAACCTTACAGCCTAGGAGCTGAAAAGCCAAAGAGTTCAAAAGACTCTAACCACAGAAGCCAAACAGCAAGAGCCGTTTTACATTGATAAAAAGCATTTTAACTATGCCGAAGCAGAAAATGAAAAGAAAGAACTTTGCATTGCATTTAATAAAAGTTTAGGGAGATCTGTGTGGTATATTAGTGAACTTATTGGCGGAAATTTAGCCATGTACATTGTGTTGGAGAGGCACCGAGAGTTCAAGAATTCTCACATTTTGAGTACACAATGACCTTACATGTAGGCCTGGTGGCAGCCATTTACATAACAATGATTTGGAGGATGTGGTGTTAGTCAGCTCTTGCTGTGAAAATGCTTTGGAAGAAATCGGAAAGAATTTATTTTCCTTGGACCTATGGGCTAGCTGCAGTGGCTCTCTTTTAGACCTCTAGATGGCTGGTTTTGCTCCGTGTTTTGGGTCAGTTTGAGGTCTGTCACACACATCTTCCTCTGGAGCCCGAGTGTGAGGCCGCAGCTCCCAGGCCCTGTCTTCTCACAAAGTTCACTGAAACATAAGAAGTGCATGCAAATAGCAACCATAAGCATGCTGAAGTGGCTATACTAATACCAGAAAATATAGACTTTAAAACAAACAAAAAAGTTACTAGATATGAAAAGGGACATTTTATGATAAAAAAGGGAAGATACCAAAATTTTTAACATATTTGCCCTGAATAAGATAAAACCAAACTACATGAAGAAGAAAATACCAAAACCCATGAAGAATTGAAGGAAGAAGTAGATAATTGCACAATATTAGGTAGAGGCTTCAGTCCTCCACGTTCAATAATGGATAGAACAATTAGGCAGAAGATCAACAACGATATAGAAGACTTGGAGAAGACGATGAATTAACAAGACCTACTAAATGTCTAGAGAACACTCAACCGAACAGTAAAATGCTCATCCTGCTGAACTACACGTGAAACGTTTCCCAGCATAGACGACATGCTAGGCTGTAAGACAAGAGATTAAAAGCCACATACATTGCTGGTGGGAATGTAAAATGGCGCGGCCATTTTACAAAACAGCTTGAGAGTTCCTGCAAGTGTTAAACATCGAGTTACCCTATGACCCAGCAGTTCCATTACTAAATATGTACCTAGGAGAAATAAAATCTTATGTCTGCACCAAAGCTTGTACGTGAATGTTCAGAGAAGCATATTTCTAAAAACAAAAGGTGGAAATAATTCAAATGTCAATCTGATAAATGAAGAAACAAAATGTGGAATAGCCGTACAATAGAATAGCATTCAGCTATAAAAAGGAATGAAATATTGATCCATGTTACAACATGAATGAACCATGAAAACATTATGTAAAGTTAAAGCAGCCAATCACAAAAGATCACATATTGTATGGTGCCATTTATATGAAATGCCCAGAATAGCCAATCTGTAGAGACAGGAATTCGATTAGTGGTTGCCTAAGGCTGAGAGGGTTGAGGAGAATGAAAAAACCTTGTTAATGTGTAATGGGTTTTTGGTGGGGGGACCATAATCTACAATTTGATTGTTGTGATGGTTACACAAGTCTTTTAGTGGTTACACTAAGAACCACTGAATTGTATACATAAAAGAGTTGAAATTATGGTATGTAAATTACATCCCAATAAAGCTGTTAAAATTATGATAATTTTATAGTTATAAATTTGAAAATTCATCCAAAATTACACATTCTTAAAAAATGCAACCTAACAAGACTAACCCAACAAAGAAAAAATATCTAAAAAGCCTGTATCTACTCAAAAAGTTGTTTGTATAGTTAAGTACCTTTACAGAAAATGATTTCCAGGGATACATGGATTTCCAAGTAACTTCTTCCAAATATTTAGGGAAGAAGTATTGGTAATCTTACATAAAAATCTTCCAGGAAACAGAAAACTATATATTGCTCAAAGTATTTATAAGGCCAACATAAGCTTCAGATCAAAAGTACAAAGAAGGGCTTCCCTGATGGTGCAGTGGTTAAGAATCCGCCTCCCAATGCAGGGGACACGGGTTCGAGCCCTTGTGGGGGAAGATCCCACATGCCGTGGAGCAACTACGCCCACGTGCCACAACTGCTGAGCCTGCGCTCTGGAGCCTGCGAACCACAACTGCTGAGCCCGCGTGCCGCAGCTACTGAAGCCTGCATGCCTAGAGCCCGTGCTCCACAACAAGACAGGCCACCGCAAGGAGAAGCCTACTCACCACAACAAAGAATAGCCCCCCGCTCACCGCAACTACAGAAAGCTCGCATGCAACAATGAAGACCCAATGCAGCCAAAAATAAATAAATAAAAAATAAAGTATAGAATCTTAGAAACAAAACAAAACAAAACTATAAAGAATATTACAAGAATAGAATCACAGGCCAGTTTCTCTTTTGAAAATGCATGCAAAATGTGTAAACAGAAGCACAAACTGTACCCATGGTATGTAAAACAATCCTATATCAGAATCAAAGTAGCTTTATTTTGGTAATGCCAGGTTGCTTTAATGTTCAAACATGAAATTCATCCCAGGAATGAATTAGAGTGGGAAAAGAAGTCATTTAAAACAGAAGCCTTGGGAATTCCCTGGTTTTCCAGTGGTTAGAACTTGGCGCTTTCACTGCTGGGGCCCTGGGGTCCAATCCCAGGTCAGGGAAATAAGATCCTCCAAGACATGAGGCAGGGCCCCGAAAAAAAATAATGAAGTCTTAACCAGGAGAAGCACAAGATCGAATAAACATAACAGATAACACCTTATGAAAAGTAGGTGAAGATTATGGAATATTCTAAAATTTAAAACAAAAAGAAACTTTTAAAGATTCAAAAGGATGTGAGTAATATTGTACATAGGCAAAAAATAAAATGAAATAAAATATACAAATGATGGGAGACCCAAAATCCAGATGCCCAAGTCCTGTCTCTGAAGATTCTCATTCAATGGGTTCTGGATTTCCTCTATGTTTCAAAACCTACAGGTGATTCTGATACGAGTCACAGACACAATGTAAAGCTTCTGCTTTGCAGGAGACAATACCAGATGATTCAGTTATTTTACAGTTATACTAACAGGTTGTACTATTGATGGATAAGTCTGATGTCAAAATGCACTCCCCACTAGGGATAAAAAAGGAACTAGTAGTCTCTACTGCTACTTGGTGGCAGCATGCATGTATTGCAAGAGCAGTTATTGTAGGAATCCAAATTGGTGGAACATTTTAGAATTGGAAAACTACATACAGATCATCTAGTCAAGCTTCCAACTGTTATAGTTGTAAAAACTAAGGCCCATATAAATGAAATGATTTATCTCCAAAGAGTGTTAGTGAAAGAGTATGAAATAAAAAATATCTCTGAACTTTTAATTTAGTGCTGTTTTTATTAATCTCAAGTACTAGCTTAAACTTCAGTGTGACAGATTTGGGATTGAATTCTTGCTCAGATTTACTGATTGTGTGCCTTTTAGTAAGTTACTAAAACACGATTTATTTTTTAACAGGTTTATTTATTTATTTATTTTTGGCTGCATAGGCTCTTCATTGCTGTGTGTGGGCTTCCTCTAGTTGCAGTGAGCGGGGGCTACTCTTTGTTGCAGTGCGCAGGCTTCTCATTGGGGTGGCTTCTCGTTGTTGCTGAGCATGGAGTGTAGGTGTGTGGGCTTCAGTAGTTTTGGTTCACGGGCTCTAGAGCGCAGGCTCGGTAGTTGTGGCGCACGGTCTTAGTTGCTCCGTGGCATGTGCAGTCTCATTTGCAGATTCTGGGGAGGATTAAATGAGCTCATATGATATCCAATTGACTGAGGCAGAGTAGGCTTGGGATGAATCTTTGCTTGGTTTTCATTAGCTGCGGAGAAGAGGATGACAGCTTGGTGCCTCTCCAAATTTCACATGGCTGTGCCTCCCTTGAGGATCTTGTTAAATGCAGGCTGGTATTCAGTAGTTCTGGGTGGGGTCTGGATTCTGTCCTTCTAAGAAGCTCCTAGGTGACGGTGATGCTGAGGGCAAGGGTCCAGCTCCTGCATTTCTCCCTTTCCGGAAGAGCAGAACGTCTGCCCCCCGGGAGGAGAAAACATCCACAAAGTGACTACTAGGCACCAGCTTCCCTTACAGGCAAGGGACCTTTACCACTGCTCCCAACCATTGTGTCTGAGGCGCAGCAAGCCAAAACACTGAGATGCTGAGGTTTGCAGCAAAGAGGAGGTTTATTCACAGGGCAGCCATGCGAGGAAGTGACGTGAAAATAGGTCTCAAATCCTCCTTCCCGAAAGCAAGGGGCTTGGGGTATCTGTGGGATAAAGAATAAAGAAGCAGGGCAGTATGGGTCATGGGGAGCTTGAGGCAAGGTGATTGGAAAAAGATGTGCTCCTCATTGTTCTGAGCCGGTGTAATAGGCTACAGGGCTCAGCACATTCTCAGGCTGGAGTTTTTGGCCCTCTGATGGCAGAAGGTCAAAAGGCACTTGCCCAGGTGGAAGATCGGTGGTCCTCTCCACTCTAAACCAGCTCCGCCTAACTAGGCACAGCTGATTCCAAGTTCCTGGACAATACCGGGGCAAACATCTTTTTGCTTATGCTACATGCTACTTGGAGGACGTGCAAGTGTTCAAGGTACCTTGATGAGTGAAGACAGGATTTCACTAATCATGACACATGGTTTCACTTCCAGGTGAGCAGAAGAGACCTGTAGGCTGAGTCTGGCTCCTGGCACCTGGAATTGGAGGCAGATGGTTTAAAAACGGGCTCCCCCACCCTCTGTGTGATCTTAGGTAGATAGACTATTGATCCTTTTCTCCAATTAAAAGGTGTGACTGGAAACACACTTAGTGGCATGTCTGACACACAGTAGTTATGCTACCGTAGGTCATTCTTGGAAACTGAAGCCGTGGTTTTTTATTTTTTTTGTTTATTTTTTTTTTTTTTTGCGGTACGCGGGCCTGTCACTGTTGTGGCCTCTCCCGTTGCGGAGCACAGGCTCCGGATGCGCAGGCTCAGCGGCCATGGCTCACGGGCCCAGCCGCTCCGCGGCATATGGGATCCTCCCAGACCGGGGCACGAACCCGTATCCCCTGCATCAGCAGGCGGACTCTCAACCACTGCGCCACCAGGGAGGCCCGAAGCCGTGGTTTTGAGGGATCATCAAAACCAGTACAATGCTTGCCATGTTTCTCCTTGTTCATCCTGGTGACAAACCTGGTAGAGAGAGCTCCATCCTTTCCCACAGGACCACACCCCTAGTACTTAGAGTGAAGTGGTTATGTCTCACTTAAGGCACCTTTTCCTTTTCCTTCCTTCTTTTTTCTTCATTAGTCTTCATCCAACTGGCCTTTCTAAATTTTACACAAAACAAAACCATTTCTCAATGGATTCAGATACTACCCCAAGTTAATATTCCAACCAAGTTCTTGATCTTCCGGGTCTCATCATCAGAAATTTCTGAGCCTAAATCTTCTCTAGTTTCTAGGCTCACTCATTTTCTCATTTCTCCCTTCTCCTTTGAGTTCAGAGTCTTGCCGATTTAGTCCCTTCCCTAACCACAACTTATACTAAGGTGACACAGCAAAGTGATGAAAGTCCAGAAGGTCTGGTTTTACTCCTGGGTTTTTGCCACCTACTTACTGTGTGGCATTAGGCAAGCTATTCAACGTCTCTGGGCCTCAGTTTCCCCCCAAAAGTGAATATTATGAATATTACCTGCCGGGCTTCCATAGTGGTGCAGTGGTTGGGAGTCCACCTGCTGATGCAGGGGGCACGGGTTCGTGCCCCGGTCCGGGAGGATCCCACATGCCGTGGAGCGGCTGGGCCCGTGAGCCATGGCCGCTGAGCCTGCGCGTCCAGAGCCTGTGATCTGCAGCGGGAGAGGCCACAACAGTGAGAGGCCTGCGTACCACAAAAAAAAAGAACATTACCTGCCTATAGGGTTGCCATTATGAGGAATATGTGGGTTAATATTTGGTAAGAACTTAGAATAGTACTTGTTATAGTCTAAGCACTACAGTTGTGCTTTTTAATAATAATACATGAAATTCCAAATGTATACCTTACTCAACTTTCTGTCATAACTTTGAAGTGTTGGTCTATGTGTTGGGTCTTGTCAGCCTGTAAAGGAGGTGAGGTGTCCGTAGCTTTGGTGTCAGACGTGCTGCCTGCCGAAGCACCGATGCCCGCCAACGCCGTGACCGCCAAAGCCGTGAACGGGTGCTGGAGAAAGCAGGAGCAGAATGGAAGATGACGGCGTGGGAAGGAGGTGTGGTGTCCATAGGTTCGGGGTCTGAGGTGCTGCCTGCTGAAGCACCGATGCCCGGCAAAGCCGTAACTGGGGTGCTGGAGAAAACAGGAGCAGAACGGAAGATGACGGCGTGGGAAGGAGGTGTGGTGTCCATAGGTTCGGGGTCAGACGTGCTGCCTGCTGAAGCACCGATGCCCGGCAAAGCCGTAACTGGGGTGCTGGGGAAAACAGGAGCAGAATGGTAGATGATGGCGTGGGAAGGAGGTGTGGTGTCCATGGGTTCCATATCAGAGCTGCTGCGTGCCTGATCTGAGAGCAGAGAGTGACAGTGGGAGAGCTTCTCACTCCTTTTATATCTGACGGCTCCGCCTGCCTCTGTGACATGTCCATTGTACGTGTCACAGAGAAAGGGCGGGCGGGGCAGGGGGTGAGGCAGGGGGCACATGCGAGCCCAGCTGGTGGAGAAACCCCAGCCCAAAGGCAAAAGGCGGGGCCCCTTCTGGACTTTCTAGTGTCTGGGTCTTCTCGCTGTGGGTGGCAGGTGTTTGGCACGGGATGGGCCAGCATGCAGAGACTGTTGGCGACTGTGGAAGCCTTCTCCTTCAGAGCTCACCCTGCCTGGGCACCGGCCCTGCAGGCCCCTCAGCCGCGCGTATGTATCGGCCAGCCCTTCCGCACTACGGGGCCCAGAGGCCAGAGCCTGCTCAGAGCTGAGGGCAGGAGGCACCCAGAGCTTGCCAGGGTGTGGGCCACCTCCTCCGGGGACCTCCCCAGCTGCTCTGCGAGGGCTGGAGACAGGATCGCCTTCTCCAGGGCTGCTCAGCTGCCAGCATCACCATGAGCCAGGTGGCGAAGGTTTCTGAGCAGGAGATGCAGAGCCCTGATCCGACTGGATGCTGCACCCCACGATGTCCCTTCCTGGCAGGTAGGTTCTTTCTTCACTTCTTTTTTGAAATTTGGTCAAACAACATTTAAACCTTGCACTGTTCTTCAGGGTATACAGATGGTAGTGGCTTAGCCGGGATTCGAAGCAAGCCTGTGTGATTCCAGAGCTCGTGTTCTGGACTGCGGTGCCACCTTATCATATATGCTTCATGTGTTACTTGTTTTTCATTTTTTCTTGTAGTCCTTATGGTACTTAGCCCTAAGTGCCATACCTGTAACGAACAGCTACACTGTCCTGTAGGAGGTCTTCTTTTGTTCAACACATGAATTGGTCATCCACCACACTGTGTTCTAATCTCAGAAGATACAGGTCACAGACCACCAGTTGTCAGCTGGTGCTACCATTGGTGCTGCCCTTCCACATTTCTAACTGAGGCTTGAAGGCCGGATTTTCCCTTTGTCTAGACTGAAGGATCCAGATATGTAAAGATTGTAGTCTAGATAAATCATGGGCTATCCTGAAAGAAATTCACCAGTGAATTGTTCCGTATGGATTAGAAGCCAGTTTCTCTGGCCTTCCTGGAGTATATCCAGCAAGGCGTCTCATTCATGTCTAGAAAGCAAATATATCCTTTATTGCAACTTCCGCGTGGAGCGATGTATTGGTTTAAGGTACCATCAACACAATTTGGTCATTGTGAGTATGCAAGCTGGGTCCACTCTTCATTACACATATGTAACTCAAGAGATTCTTTTTTTTTTTTTTTCGGTATGTGGGCCTCTCACTGTTGTGGCCTCTCCCGTTGCGGAGCACAGGCTCCGGACGCGCAGGCCCAACGGCCATGGCTCACGGGCCCAGCCGCTCCGCGGCATGTGGGATCCTCCCAGACTGGGGCACGAACCCATGTCCCCTGCATCGGCAGGCGGACTCTCAACCACTGCGCCACCAGGGAAGCCCTAACTCAAGAGATTCTTACGCCCAAGAGAGGAGACCTACTCTTTGGTGTCTAGGACAAGGGAAACATGTGTTGTTATTCAGGAGCTGGAAGCTGATGGTCTACACATCACTTGACCTTGTTTAAAACTTGTGTCTTTGGCTTGCTTCATTGGAGTGTTTTCTCTCTCCTGGGGCTGACATTGTGTGTTATGTATCACACAGGTGACATGTAGAAGTTTCAGGACCCAGAATCGTATAGATCAGTCAAAATGTATGTATATATTTTTGTTCAAAGTCTATTGAAAATAACACTGGGCATAATTCATATATTCCAGAATTAGTTGGACCCTCTGCTCATGAGATTCTTTTTATGGTATGTCACAGCAAATTTGGACTTCCATCCCCAATAAACTTTGGGGTTGGAGGACACAAAAAGCTTTTGCGGACACCTAAATTATGTCTGAAAGAAAAGGGTAAATGTTATAAGCCCTTTGTAACCTCTCCAAGAGCAGAGATGATTTACAGCTTTGGCATTGAACCCTAATTCCTCGATCTCATTTGAGAAGAGTTCAGTAAGAAACAATGTCTTGATTTTTGTTTGTTTGGTTTCCCTGTTTTCCCTGTTTTCTCATCTTGCTTACCAACAATCCATTGTAATTCATGAGTTAGTATGGCAGCAGGCTGAGTGTTCCCTGGAGCTCATGAAATGACCTTTTTTTCCTAAAATGACTTTTGTCTCCTTGTTTTCAGCCCCTCTTCTTTCCTCTGCCCTTTACTATAACCAGAGCTCAGCAAAAGCTGACTGGGTTTGTTCAGACCTTACTTAGGGTTAGTCTTTTCTTCATTATTTTATTCATGGCTCCTCCATTTCATTGTTTGCCTTCTCGAAATGTGTTGAAATCTTTCTGTGGTGGATGACTTCCAAAGTGTCTTGGCTTTGATTGGTTGATTAATTTTGGTATTTCTACAGTATTGTTTAAATATGGTTTCAGGAGGAACAGAAAGTGAATATGTTTCCTTGTCTGCCATCTTGAGCTGAAAATCCCTGTGGATTTTAGCAGCCAGTGTTCCCATGGGAAAAAACCCAACCTTGGCATTAATTGATGTGACACTCAAGATTTCAGCTTTTCTTGAGCAATCACTGAGGATTGTAATATGTGGTCATTTCTAAAGGGAAAATAATAACTATCTCATGGAGTAGATTTGAGGATTAAATTAGAGAATGAACATGAAAATGCTTTGTAAGGCTTAAAAATCGATCAAAATGTTTTTTGTTATTATTTGATTTGTTGCTCTTTCAACTTTACTCGACAGTTGTTTATGACCTTGCTTATGTGATAAAATGCCCCCTGGTTTATTGTTTTGAAAGCCAGAATATAGTTTTCAATAGCTCGATGGAAATGGCATCATTTGTGAAGGTTAAGGGTGAAGGGATAAATGTTTCTTGACACCTATCACTTTACAATGTTTTCAGGAACTAATTGACACATGTATTCCTCTTCCAAATTTTGTTGAGCACCTCCTACGAGCCACATGCTTTACATCAGGTGTTGGAAAGCATTTTCTGGATTTTAAATGTCTTAGGCTTTGTGGGCCATATACAGCTTCTGTAGCTTCTCCTCTTTCTTCTTCAACAAGCTTTCTAAACGTGAGAACCATTATTATCTCACAGTCCCACAGATCCAGGCTGAGAGCCTGATTTGATTTGTGGCCATTATTTGCCGATTCCTGCTCTGCGTCCTCACTGAGGAGGGGGACCATGTTTGAGTAATCACTTCTTTGAATCAACTCTTGGTCTTCTGGGGCTTGTCCTTACTCTCCTACACTCTCTAATCAACATGGCATCCAGAGAGATCCTGTTTAAACATAAGTCAGATCATGTCACTGAAATCTCTTCAATGGCTTCTTCACAGAAGAAGCAAAGTCCTCAAAGTGCCTCCAGAGCCCTAGAAATGTGGACCTCTGTTTCGTGTCTGACTGTTTCCTTCTCCTCTCCACTTTGCTTGCTCTGTTTTCCACACACTGACATCCTTTCTGCTCCCTGGGTACTCCAGCCTACTCTTGCCTCATTGACTTTCCATCTGGCTGTTCCCTCTACCTGTACTATTCACTTCCCAGATATGCTCCTTGCTCCCTCTTAAATTTTATCTTCCCAAGAAAGTCCTCAGGGATCACTTAGTTTCAGCTAGCAGCCTCCTCCTAGCAGCTAACAATCTCCATCTCCCTTCCCTGCTTTCTGTTTTTCTCCAGCACTTCCCTGATATATTCCCGCGCTGTCACGGCTCAGCTTCACCAAGTGATCATTGCCGCAGCGTGGCCTCGGGGACGCTGGCTGCGGACACGATGCTCACACCTGCCTGGGGGCCCCGGCTCACCTCCCAGCCCCTCAGGTGCAGCGTGCGCAGTACCCGCGTTGCAGGCAGAAGACACAGGGCCACTGGCCCCAGCTAGGCAGGCCCCTCGATGCTGTGCTCACGTTGGCTCAGACCTCTTCGCTCTCCACGCTGCGGTTCAAACCTGCGGGCAGTGCAGTGTGGGCGGGGATCGAAGACCTCCACCTGCTCCTCTGTGTGTCAGCACGCAGCCCCGCCTCCCATGGGGACCCAGCCTGAGGAGCAGGGGCGGGAGATTCGAGACTGGGGTGGCGTGAAAGGTAGGAGGTGAGGAGAGTTTGGGGTTTACAAAAAGTGTTTGCTGACTGATCCAAACAAAAGTGAGACATGGTTGTATCAACGCATTTAAAAAGTCATTAAACTGCCGCTAAGTGTCTGTGCTCGCCCCGCCTAGGAGAGAGCGTGCAGTCCGTGAGGGACACATGAAAGGCTGAGTGAACGTCTGCCTGTGGTCCGTTACCTGGTGCACGGGTGTGTGAATTTTTGCGGAGAGCTCTTAATTTCTGTTGTCTCTGCTGACTTGACACGGTGGTTGGCAAACGGTGACGTGTTCAGTGTATTCAGGACATGATCATGGTTACTAATAATCACTTTGTTTGGCACTGACACCTGCACAGAGAATTTACTACTGAATGTCCACCTTACAGAAGAGAAACTGAGGCGTAGGAAGTGAAGTGACTGAGTAAGAGGAAGGACTGAGACAACTGGTGTTAGTAAATTAACCCTGCAGGGGGCCATTAGATTGTAGTGGCTCTAGTGATGCGGCCGCCTATGTAAAGCAATGAAAATCTAAGCCTGTCAACGGCTCAGGGTGACGGACACCGCTGAGGACAACCGGTCACAAACCACCAACTAGGCTTTAAAGCTATAGCAAATCAGTCCTTTCCTTGCTTTGCTTCTGCCCTTTTAAAATAAACATCTCTGCAGCTCCTGTGGCTGGAGTGCTCCTCACCGCTTCCACTTTGGTGGTGCCTGAATTGAATCTAATTTTGCTCACATAAAGTCTTAAAATTTTAAATATGCCTCAGTTTGTCTTTTAAGGTTGGCCGTAGAAGTTGGATTTGTGTCCAGTTTCTAGAACAGTGGTCGTCCTCTGGTCAGGCCTTAGGCGTTCTGTGTACAACGTTCCTCTTCTACCACCACCTTCTGGATGCCTCCACCCTCTACCAGCTCCCGCGCATCAGATCCCCTAGATGCCCACATTATAACATCGCAGACACTCCTCTGTCTTCCAGCGAGCGTGTGAACTGAAACATTTCCATTCCTGTTGAAGAGTCTGGTGTGACCACTTTCCCAAACACAGCCACTCCCCAGCTGACCCTGGGTAACCACTCTTCTGAACTTGGTCTCCATCACTGACATGGACGTCTTTCTATTTATGCTACATTTTTTAGTACTCGTGGCTTAAACCGCATATAGTATTCTATATTTTGTCTTCTTACTTGCTTTATTTAGTGTTATCTTTGCTAGGTTCATCCATGCTGACACGTAAATATCTGTCTAGTTCATGTACTTTCCTCGCTATGTAGGATTCCCATGTACGGAAATACAATAATTTATATGTGCATTTTCCTGTTGATGGATATTTAAATTGTTTCCAATTTTCAGTATGATTTCTTTTAAAAACATTTTTATATACTTTTTAAAGGTTACTTTACATTTACAGTTATTACAAAATATTGCCTATATTCCCTGTGTTGTACAATACATCCTTGAGCCTATTGTGGACCTAGTAGTTCACATCTCTCACTTCCCGACCCCTGTATTGCCCCCTCCTCCCCCTCCGTGCTGGCAACCATTAGTTTGTTCTCTATATCTGTAACTCTCCTTCTGTTTTGTTATATTTGGTAGATTGTTGTATTTTTTAGATTCCATATAGAGGTGATATCCTACAGTATTTGTTTCTGTTTGACTTATTTCACTTACCACAATGCCCTCCAAGTCCATCTATGTTGCTGCAAATGGCAAAATTTTGTTCTTTTGTAAGGCTGAGTAGTATGCCATTGGTTATATGTACCACATCTTCTTTATCTATTCATCTCTTGATGACACTTAGGTTGCTTCCATATCTTGGTAATTGTACACAAGGAGGCTGCGAACATTGGGGTGCATGTATCTTTTCCAATACATGTTATTGAGAACACGTGTTTTTGTTTTTTTCAGATTTATACCTAAGAGTGGAGTTGCGAGGTCATATAGTAGTTCTCTTTTTAGGTTTTGGAGAACCCTCCATACTGTTTTCCACAGGGGCTGCACCAGTTTACGTCCCTACCAACAGTGTACCAGGGTTCCCTTTTCTCTAAAAATTGTAAATTTTCTTCCTATTGGTAATTGAGATGATAGTTCAATAATAACATAAGATCAGGTGAAGTCTAAAGAAACTTTAGAAAACCTGGATAAAGTAAGAAAACATGTGTTCTCTGGCATCTGAATGTTGGAGAGACACCAAGACATGTGGGCCAAGTTGTGGAGAGAAGGGAAACACAGATGCAAGCTTGACATTTGCTGCCACTTTTCTCCTTGGGGCATTTGCTGATTCAAACCTTACAGCCTAGGAGCTGAAAAGCCAAAGAGTTCAAAAGACTCTAACCACAGAAGCCAAACAGCAAGAGCCGTTTTACATTGATAAAAAGCATTTTAACTATGCCGAAGCAGAAAATGAAAAGAAAGAACTTTGCATTGCATTTAATAAAAGTTTAGGGAGATCTGTGTGGTATATTAGTGAACTTATTGGCGGAAATTTAGCCATGTACATTGTGTTGGAGAGGCACCGAGAGTTCAAGAATTCTCACATTTTGAGTACACAATGACCTTACATGTAGGCCTGGTGGCAGCCATTTACATAACAATGATTTGGAGGATGTGGTGTTAGTCAGCTCTTGCTGTGAAAATGCTTTGGAAGAAATCGGAAAGAATTTATTTTCCTTGGACCTATGGGCTAGCTGCAGTGGCTCTCTTTTAGACCTCTAGATGGCTGGTTTTGCTCCGTGTTTTGGGTCAGTTTGAGGTCTGTCACACACATCTTCCTCTGGAGCCCGAGTGTGAGGCCGCAGCTCCCAGGCCCTGTCTTCTCACAAAGTTCACTGAAACATAAGAAGTGCATGCAAATAGCAACCATAAGCATGCTGAAGTGGCTATACTAATACCAGAAAATATAGACTTTAAAACAAACAAAAAAGTTACTAGATATGAAAAGGGACATTTTATGATAAAAAAGGGAAGATACCAAAATTTTTAACATATTTGCCCTGAATAAGATAAAACCAAACTACATGAAGAAGAAAATACCAAAACCCATGAAGAATTGAAGGAAGAAGTAGATAATTGCACAATATTAGGTAGAGGCTTCAGTCCTCCACGTTCAATAATGGATAGAACAATTAGGCAGAAGATCAACAACGATATAGAAGACTTGGAGAAGACGATGAATTAACAAGACCTACTAAATGTCTAGAGAACACTCAACCGAACAGTAAAATGCTCATCCTGCTGAACTACACGTGAAACGTTTCCCAGCATAGACGACATGCTAGGCTGTAAGACAAGAGATTAAAAGCCACATACATTGCTGGTGGGAATGTAAAATGGCGCGGCCATTTTACAAAACAGCTTGAGAGTTCCTGCAAGTGTTAAACATCGAGTTACCCTATGACCCAGCAGTTCCATTACTAAATATGTACCTAGGAGAAATAAAATCTTATGTCTGCACCAAAGCTTGTACGTGAATGTTCAGAGAAGCATATTTCTAAAAACAAAAGGTGGAAATAATTCAAATGTCAATCTGATAAATGAAGAAACAAAATGTGGAATAGCCGTACAATAGAATAGCATTCAGCTATAAAAAGGAATGAAATATTGATCCATGTTACAACATGAATGAACCATGAAAACATTATGTAAAGTTAAAGCAGCCAATCACAAAAGATCACATATTGTATGGTGCCATTTATATGAAATGCCCAGAATAGCCAATCTGTAGAGACAGGAATTCGATTAGTGGTTGCCTAAGGCTGAGAGGGTTGAGGAGAATGAAAAAACCTTGTTAATGTGTAATGGGTTTTTGGTGGGGGGACCATAATCTACAATTTGATTGTTGTGATGGTTACACAAGTCTTTTAGTGGTTACACTAAGAACCACTGAATTGTATACATAAAAGAGTTGAAATTATGGTATGTAAATTACATCCCAATAAAGCTGTTAAAATTATGATAATTTTATAGTTATAAATTTGAAAATTCATCCAAAATTACACATTCTTAAAAAATGCAACCTAACAAGACTAACCCAACAAAGAAAAAATATCTAAAAAGCCTGTATCTACTCAAAAAGTTGTTTGTATAGTTAAGTACCTTTACAGAAAATGATTTCCAGGGATACATGGATTTCCAAGTAACTTCTTCCAAATATTTAGGGAAGAAGTATTGGTAATCTTACATAAAAATCTTCCAGGAAACAGAAAACTATATATTGCTCAAAGTATTTATAAGGCCAACATAAGCTTCAGATCAAAAGTACAAAGAAGGGCTTCCCTGATGGTGCAGTGGTTAAGAATCCGCCTCCCAATGCAGGGGACACGGGTTCGAGCCCTTGTGGGGGAAGATCCCACATGCCGTGGAGCAACTACGCCCACGTGCCACAACTGCTGAGCCTGCGCTCTGGAGCCTGCGAACCACAACTGCTGAGCCCGCGTGCCGCAGCTACTGAAGCCTGCATGCCTAGAGCCCGTGCTCCACAACAAGACAGGCCACCGCAAGGAGAAGCCTACTCACCACAACAAAGAATAGCCCCCCGCTCACCGCAACTACAGAAAGCTCGCATGCAACAATGAAGACCCAATGCAGCCAAAAATAAATAAATAAAAAATAAAGTATAGAATCTTAGAAACAAAACAAAACAAAACTATAAAGAATATTACAAGAATAGAATCACAGGCCAGTTTCTCTTTTGAAAATGCATGCAAAATGTGTAAACAGAAGCACAAACTGTACCCATGGTATGTAAAACAATCCTATATCAGAATCAAAGTAGCTTTATTTTGGTAATGCCAGGTTGCTTTAATGTTCAAACATGAAATTCATCCCAGGAATGAATTAGAGTGGGAAAAGAAGTCATTTAAAACAGAAGCCTTGGGAATTCCCTGGTTTTCCAGTGGTTAGAACTTGGCGCTTTCACTGCTGGGGCCCTGGGGTCCAATCCCAGGTCAGGGAAATAAGATCCTCCAAGACATGAGGCAGGGCCCCGAAAAAAAATAATGAAGTCTTAACCAGGAGAAGCACAAGATCGAATAAACATAACAGATAACACCTTATGAAAAGTAGGTGAAGATTATGGAATATTCTAAAATTTAAAACAAAAAGAAACTTTTAAAGATTCAAAAGGATGTGACTAATATTGTACATAGGCAAAAAATAAAATGAAATAAAATATACAAATGATGGGAGACCCAAAATCCAGATGCCCAAGTCCTGTCTCTGAAGATTCTCATTCAATGGGTTCTGGATTTCCTCTATGTTTCAAAACCTACAGGTGATTCTGATACGACTCACAGACACAATGTAAAGCTTCTGCTTTGCAGGAGACAATACCAGATGATTCAGTTATTTTACAGTTATACTAACAGGTTGTACTATTGATGGATAAGTCTGATGTCAAAATGCACTCCCCACTAGGGATAAAAAAGGAACTAGTAGTCTCTACTGCTACTTGGTGGCAGCATGCATGTATTGCAAGAGCAGTTATTGTAGGAATCCAAATTGGTGGAACATTTTAGAATTGGAAAACTACATACAGATCATCTAGTCAAGCTTCCAACTGTTATAGTTGTAAAAACTAAGGCCCATATAAATGAAATGATTTATCTCCAAAGAGTGTTAGTGAAAGAGTATGAAATAAAAAATATCTCTGAACTTTTAATTTAGTGCTGTTTTTATTAATCTCAAGTACTAGCTTAAACTTCAGTGTGACAGATTTGGGATTGAATTCTTGCTCAGATTTACTGATTGTGTGCCTTTTAGTAAGTTACTAAAACACGATTTATTTTTTAACAGGTTTATTTATTTATTTATTTTTGGCTGCATAGGCTCTTCATTGCTGTGTGTGGGCTTCCTCTAGTTGCAGTGAGCGGGGGCTACTCTTTGTTGCAGTGCGCAGGCTTCTCATTGGGGTGGCTTCTCGTTGTTGCTGAGCATGGAGTGTAGGTGTGTGGGCTTCAGTAGTTTTGGTTCACGGGCTCTAGAGCGCAGGCTCGGTAGTTGTGGCGCACGGTCTTAGTTGCTCCGTGGCATGTGCAGTCTCATTTGCAGATTCTGGGGAGGATTAAATGAGCTCATATGATATCCAATTGACTGAGGCAGAGTAGGCTTGGGATGAATCTTTGCTTGGTTTTCATTAGCTGCGGAGAAGAGGATGACAGCTTGGTGCCTCTCCAAATTTCACATGGCTGTGCCTCCCTTGAGGATCTTGTTAAATGCAGGCTGGTATTCAGTAGTTCTGGGTGGGGTCTGGATTCTGTCCTTCTAAGAAGCTCCTAGGTGACGGTGATGCTGAGGGCAAGGGTCCAGCTCCTGCATTTCTCCCTTTCCGGAAGAGCAGGACGTCTGCCCCCCGGGAGGAGAAAACATCCACAAAGTGACTACTAGGCACCAGCTTCCCTTACAGGCAAGGGACCTTTACCACTGCTCCCAACCATTGTGTCTGAGGCGCAGCAAGCCAAAACACTGAGATGCTGAGGTTTGCAGCAAAGAGGAGGTTTATTCACAGGGCAGCCATGCGAGGAAGTGACGTGAAAATAGGTCTCAAATCCTCCTTCCCGAAAGCAAGGGGCTTGGGGTATCTGTGGGATAAAGAATAAAGAAGCAGGGCAGTATGGGTCATGGGGAGCTTGAGGCAAGGTGATTGGAAAAAGATGTGCTCCTCATTGTTCTGAGCCGGTGTAATAGGCTACAGGGCTCAGCACATTCTCAGGCTGGAGTTTTTGGCCCTCTGATGGCAGAAGGTCAAAAGGCACTTGCCCAGGTGGAAGATCGGTGGTCCTCTCCACTCTAAACCAGCTCCGCCTAACTAGGCACAGCTGATTCCAAGTTCCTGGACAATACCGGGGCAAACATCTTTTTGCTTATGCTACATGCTACTTGGAGGACGTGCAAGTGTTCAAGGTACCTTGATGAGTGAAGACAGGATTTCACTAATCATGACACATGGTTTCACTTCCAGGTGAGCAGAAGAGACCTGTAGGCTGAGTCTGGCTCCTGGCACCTGGAATTGGAGGCAGATGGTTTAAAAACGGGCTCCCCCACCCTCTGTGTGATCTTAGGTAGATAGACTATTGATCCTTTTCTCCAATTAAAAGGTGTGACTGGAAACACACTTAGTGGCATGTCTGACACACAGTAGTTATGCTACCGTAGGTCATTCTTGGAAACTGAAGCCGTGGTTTTTTATTTTTTTTGTTTATTTTTTTTTTTTTTGCGGTACGCGGGCCTGTCACTGTTGTGGCCTCTCCCGTTGCGGAGCACAGGCTCCGGATGCGCAGGCTCAGCGGCCATGGCTCACGGGCCCAGCCGCTCCGCGGCATATGGGATCCTCCCAGACCGGGGCACGAACCCGTATCCCCTGCATCAGCAGGCGGACTCTCAACCACTGCGCCACCAGGGAGGCCCGAAGCCGTGGTTTTGAGGGATCATCAAAACCAGTACAATGCTTGCCATGTTTCTCCTTGTTCATCCTGGTGACAAACCTGGTAGAGAGAGCTCCATCCTTTCCCACAGGACCACACCCCTAGTACTTAGAGTGAAGTGGTTATGTCTCACTTAAGGCACCTTTTCCTTTTCCTTCCTTCTTTTTTCTTCATTAGTCTTCATCCAACTGGCCTTTCTAAATTTTACACAAAACAAAACCATTTCTCAATGGATTCAGATACTACCCCAAGTTAATATTCCAACCAAGTTCTTGATCTTCCGGGTCTCATCATCAGAAATTTCTGAGCCTAAATCTTCTCTAGTTTCTAGGCTCACTCATTTTCTCATTTCTCCCTTCTCCTTTGAGTTCAGAGTCTTGCCGATTTAGTCCCTTCCCTAACCACAACTTATACTAAGGTGACACAGCAAAGTGATGAAAGTCCAGAAGGTCTGGTTTTACTCCTGGGTTTTTGCCACCTACTTACTGTGTGGCATTAGGCAAGCTATTCAACGTCTCTGGGCCTCAGTTTCCCCCCAAAAGTGAATATTATGAATATTACCTGCCGGGCTTCCATAGTGGTGCAGTGGTTGGGAGTCCACCTGCTGATACAGGGGGCACGGGTTCGTGCCCCGGTCCGGGAGGATCCCACATGCCGTGGAGCGGCTGGGCCCGTGAGCCATGGCCGCTGAGCCTGCGCGTCCAGAGCCTGTGATCTGCAGCGGGAGAGGCCACAACAGTGAGAGGCCTGCGTACCACAAAAAAAAAGAACATTACCTGCCTATAGGGTTGCCATTATGAGGAATATGTGGGTTAATATTTGGTAAGAACTTAGAATAGTACTTGTTATAGTCTAAGCACTACAGTTGTGCTTTTTAATAATAATACATGAAATTCCAAATGTATACCTTACTCAACTTTCTGTCATAACTTTGAAGTGTTGGTCTATGTGTTGGGTCTTGTCAGCCTGTAAAGGAGGTGAGGTGTCCGTAGCTTTGGTGTCAGACGTGCTGCCTGCCGAAGCACCGATGCCCGCCAACGCCGTGACCGCCAAAGCCGTGAACGGGTGCTGGAGAAAGCAGGAGCAGAATGGAAGATGACGGCGTGGGAAGGAGGTGTGGTGTCCATAGGTTCGGGGTCTGAGGTGCTGCCTGCTGAAGCACCGATGCCCGGCAAAGCCGTAACTGGGGTGCTGGAGAAAACAGGAGCAGAACGGAAGATGACGGCGTGGGAAGGAGGTGTGGTGTCCATAGGTTCGGGGTCAGACGTGCTGCCTGCTGAAGCACCGATGCCCGGCAAAGCCGTAACTGGGGTGCTGGGGAAAACAGGAGCAGAATGGTAGATGATGGCGTGGGAAGGAGGTGTGGTGTCCATGGGTTCCATATCAGAGCTGCTGCGTGCCTGATCTGAGAGCAGAGAGTGACAGTGGGAGAGCTTCTCACTCCTTTTATATCTGACGGCTCCGCCTGCCTCTGTGACATGTCCATTGTACGTGTCACAGAGAAAGGGCGGGCGGGGCAGGGGGTGAGGCAGGGGGCACATGCGAGCCCAGCTGGTGGAGAAACCCCAGCCCAAAGGCAAAAGGCGGGGCCCCTTCTGGACTTTCTAGTGTCTGGGTCTTCTCGCTGTGGGTGGCAGGTGTTTGGCACGGGATGGGCCAGCATGCAGAGACTGTTGGCGACTGTGGAAGCCTTGTCCTTCAGAGCTCACCCTGCCTGGGCACCGGCCCTGCAGGCCCCTCAGCCGCGCGTATGTATCGGCCAGCCCTTCCGCACTACGGGGCCCAGAGGCCAGAGCCTGCTCAGAGCTGAGGGCAGGAGGCACCCAGAGCTTGCCAGGGTGTGGGCCACCTCCTCCGGGGACCTCCCCAGCTGCTCTGCGAGGCCTGGAGACAGGATCGCCTTCTCCAGGGCTGCTCAGCTGCCAGCATCACCATGAGCCAGGTGGCGAAGGTTTCTGAGCAGGAGATGCAGAGCCCTGATCCGACTGGATGCTGCACCCCACGATGTCCCTTCCTGGCAGGTAGGTTCTTTCTTCACTTCTTTTTTGAAATTTGGTCAAACAACATTTAAACCTTGCACTGTTCTTCAGGGTATACAGATGGTAGTGGCTTAGCCGGGATTCGAAGCAAGCCTGTGTGATTCCAGAGCTCGTGTTCTGGACTGCGGTGCCACCTTATCATATATGCTTCATGTGTTACTTGTTTTTCATTTTTTCTTGTAGTCCTTATGGTACTTAGCCCTAAGTGCCATACCTGTAACGAACAGCTACACTGTCCTGTAGGAGGTCTTCTTTTGTTCAACACATGAATTGGTCATCCACCACACTGTGTTCTAATCTCAGAAGATACAGGTCACAGACCACCAGTTGTCAGCTGGTGCTACCATTGGTGCTGCCCTTCCACATTTCTAACTGAGGCTTGAAGGCCGGATTTTCCCTTTGTCTAGACTGAAGGATCCAGATATGTAAAGATTGTAGTCTAGATAAATCATGGGCTATCCTGAAAGAAATTCACCAGTGAATTGTTCCGTATGGATTAGAAGCCAGTTTCTCTGGCCTTCCTGGAGTATATCCAGCAAGGCGTCTCATTCATGTCTAGAAAGCAAATATATCCTTTATTGCAACTTCCGCGTGGAGCGATGTATTGGTTTAAGGTACCATCAACACAATTTGGTCATTGTGAGTATGCCAGCTGGGTCCACTCTTTATTACACATATGTAACTCAAGAGATTCTTACGCCCAAGAGAGGAGACCTACTCTTGGGTGTCTAGGACAAGGGAAACATGTGTTGTTATTCAGGAGCTGGAAGCTGATGGTCTACACATCACTTGACCTTGTTTAAAACTTGTGTCTTTGGCTTGCTTCATTGGAGTGTTTTCTCTCTCCTGGGGCTGACATTGTGTGTTATGTATCACACAGGTGACATGTAGAAGTTTCAGGACCCAGAATCGTATAGATCAGTCAAAATGTATGTATATATTTTTGTTCAAAGTCTATTGAAAATAACACTGGGCATAATTCATATATTCCAGAATTAGTTGGACCCTCTGCTCATGAGATTCTTTTTATGGTATGTCACAGCAAATTTGGACTTCCATCCCCAATAAACTTTGGGGTTGGAGGACACAAAAAGCTTTTGCGGACACCTAAATTATGTCTGAAAGAAAAGGGTAAATGTTATAAGCCCTTTGTAACCTCTCCAAGAGCAGAGATGATTTACAGCTGTGGCATTGAACCCTAATTCCTCGATCTCATTTGAGAAGAGTTCAGTAAGAAACAATGTCTTGATTTTTGTTTGTTTGGTTTCCCTGTTTTCCCTGTTTTCTCATCTTGCTTACCAACAATCCATTGTAATTCATGAGTTAGTATGGCAGCAGGCTGAGTGTTCCCTGGAGCTCATGAAATGACCTTTTTTTCCTAAAATGACTTTTGTCTCCTTGTTTTCAGCCCCTCTTCTTTCCTCTGCCCTTTACTATAACCAGAGCTCAGCAAAAGCTGACTGGGTTTGTTCAGACCTTACTTAGGGTTAGTCTTTTCTTCATTATTTTATTCATGGCTCCTCCATTTCATTGTTTGCCTTCTCGAAATGTGTTGAAATCTTTCTGTGGTGGATGACTTCCAAAGTGTCTTGGCTTTGATTGGTTGATTAATTTTGGTATTTCTACAGTATTGTTTAAATATGGTTTCAGGAGGAACAGAAAGTGAATATGTTTCCTTGTCTGCCATCTTGAGCTGAAAATCCCTGTGGATTTTAGCAGCCAGTGTTCCCATGGGAAAAAACCCAACCTTGGCATTAATTGATGTGACACTCAAGATTTCAGCTTTTCTTGAGCAATCACTGAGGATTGTAATATGTGGTCATTTCTAAAGGGAAAATAATAACTATCTCATGGAGTAGATTTGAGGATTAAATTAGAGAATGAACATGAAAATGCTTTGTAAGGCTTAAAAATCGATCAAAATGTTTTTTGTTATTATTTGATTTGTTGCTCTTTCAACTTTACTCGACAGTTGTTTATGACCTTGCTTATGTGATAAAATGCCCCCTGGTTTATTGTTTTGAAAGCCAGAATATAGTTTTCAATAGCTCGATGGAAATGGCATCATTTGTGAAGGTTAAGGGTGAAGGGATAAATGTTTCTTGACACCTATCACTTTACAATGTTTTCAGGAACTAATTGACACATGTATTCCTCTTCCAAATTTTGTTGAGCACCTCCTACGAGCCACATGCTTTACATCAGGTGTTAGAAAGCATTTTCTGGATTTTAAATGTCTTAGGCTTTGTGGGCCATATACAGCTTCTGTAGCTTCTCCTCTTTCTTCTTCAACAAGCTTTCTAAACGTGAGAACCATTATTATCTCACAGTCCCACAGATCCAGGCTGAGAGCCTGATTTGATTTGTGGCCATTATTTGCCGATTCCTGCTCTGCGTCCTCACTGAGGAGGGGGACCATGTTTGAGTAATCACTTCTTTGAATCAACTCTTGGTCTTCTGGGGCTTGTCCTTACTCTCCTACACTCTCTAATCAACATGGCATCCAGAGAGATCCTGTTTAAACATAAGTCAGATCATGTCACTGAAATCTCTTCAATGGCTTCTTCACAGAAGAAGCAAAGTCCTCAAAGTGCCTCCAGAGCCCTAGAAATGTGGACCTCTGTTTCGTGTCTGACTGTTTCCTTCTCCTCTCCACTTTGCTTGCTCTGTTTTCCACACACTGACATCCTTTCTGCTCCCTGGGTACTCCAGCCTACTCTTGCCTCATTGACTTTCCATCTGGCTGTTCCCTCTACCTGTACTATTCACTTCCCAGATATGTTCCTTGCTCCCTCTTAAATTTTATCTTCCCCAGAAAGTCCTCAGGGATCACTTAGTTTCAGCTAGCAGCCTCCTCCTAGCAGCTAACAATCTCCATCTCCCTTCCCTGCTTTCTGTTTTTCTCCAGCACTTCCCTGATATATTCCCGGGCTGTCACAGCTCAGCTTCACCAAGTGATCATTGCCGCAGCGTGGCCTCGGGGACGCTGGCTGCGGACACGATGCTCACACCTGCCTGGGGGCCCCGGCTCACCTCCCAGCCCCTCAGGTGCAGCGTGCGCAGTACCCGCGTTGCAGGCAGAAGACACAGGGCCACTGGCCCCAGCTAGGCAGGCCCCTCGATGCTGTGCTCATGTTGGCTCAGACCTCTTCGCTCTCCACGCTGCGGTTCAAACCTGCGGGCAGCGCAGTGTGGGCGGGGATCGAAGACCTCCACCTGCTCCTCTGTGTGTCAGCACGCAGCCCCGCCTCCCATTGGGACCCAGCCTGAGGAGCAGGGGCGGGAGATTCGAGACTGGGGTGGCGTGAAAGGTAGGAGGTGAGGAGAGTTTGGGGTTTACAAAAAGTGTTTGCTGACTGATCCAAACAAAAGTGAGACATGGTTGTATCAACGCATTTAAAAAGTCATTAAACTGCCGCTAAGTGTCTGTGCTCGCCCCGCCTAGGAGAGAGCGTGCAGTCCGTGAGGGACACATGAAAGGCTGAGTGAACGTCTGCCTGTGGTCCGTTACCTGGTGCACGGGTGTGTGAATTTTTGCGGAGAGCTCTTAATTTCTGTTGTCTCTGCTGACTTGACACGGTGGTTGGCAAACGGTGACGTGTTCAGTGTATTCAGGACATGATCATGGTTACTAATAATCACTTTGTTTGGCACTGACACCTGCACAGAGAATTTACCACTGAATGTCCACCTTACAGAAGAGAAACTGAGGCGTAGGAAGTGAAGTGACTGAGTAAGAGGAAGGACTGAGACAACTGGTGTTAGTAAATTAACCCTGCAGGGGGCCATTAGATTGTAGTGGCTCTAGTGATGCGGCCGCCTATGTAAAGCAATGAAAATCTAAGCCTGTCAACGGCTCAGGGTGACGGACACCGCTGAGGACAACCGGTCACAAACCACCAACTAGGCTTTAAAGCTATAGCAAATCAGTCCTTTCCTTGCTTTGCTTCTGCCCTTTTAAAATAAACATCTCTGCAGCTCCTGTGGCTGGAGTGCTCCTCACCGCTTCCACTTTGGTGGTGCCTGAATTGAATCTAATTTTGCTCACATAAAGTCTTAAAATTTTAAATATGCCTCAGTTTGTCTTTTAAGGTTGGCCGTAGAAGTTGGATTTGTGTCCAGTTTCTAGAACAGTGGTCGTCCTCTGGTCAGGCCTTAGGCGTTCTGTGTACAACGTTCCTCTTCTACCACCACCTTCTGGATGCCTCCACCCTCTACCAGCTCCCGCGCATCAGATCCCCTAGATGCTCACATTATAACATCGCAGACACTCCTCTGTCTTCCAGCGAGAGTGTGAACTGAAACATTTCCATTCCTGTTGAAGAGTCTGGTGTGACCACTTTCCCAAACACAGCCACTCCCCAGCTGACCCTGGGTAACCACTCTTCTGAACTTGGTCTCCATCACTGACATGGACGTCTTTCTATTTATGCTACATTTTTTAGTACTCGTGGCTTAAACCGCATATAGTATTCTATATTTTGTCTTCTTACTTGCTTTATTTAGTGTTATCTTTGCTAGGTTCATCCATGCTGACACGTAAAGATCTGTCTAGTTCATGTACTTTCCTCGCTATGTAGGATTCCCATGTACGGAAATACAATAATTTATATGTGCATTTTCCTGTTGATGGATATTTAAATTGTTTCCAATTTTCAGTATGATTTCTTTTAAAAACATTTTTATATACTTTTTAAAGGTTACTTTACATTTACAGTTATTACAAAATATTGCCTATATTCCCTGTGTTGTACAATACATCCTTGAGCCTATTGTGGACCTAGTAGTTCACATCTCTCTCTTCCCGACCCCTGTATTGCCCCCTCCTCCCCCTCCGTGCTGGCAAACATTAGTTTGTTCTCTATATCTGTAACTCTCCTTCTGTTTTGTTATATTTGGTAGATTGTTGTATTTTTTAGATTCCATATAGAGGTGATATCCTACAGTATTTGTTTCTGTTTGACTTATTTCACTTACCACAATGCCCTCCATGTCCATCTATGTTGCTGCAAATGGCAAAATTTTGTTCTTTTGTAAGGCTGAGTAGTATGCCATTGGTTATATGTACCACATCTTCTTTATCTATTCATCTCTTGATGACACTTAGGTTGCTTCCATATCTTGGTAATTGTACACAAGGAGGCTGCGAACATTGGGGTGCATGTATCTTTTCCAATACATGTTATTGAGAACACGTGTTTTTGTTTTTTTCAGATTTATACCTAAGAGTGGAGTTGCGAGGTCATATAGTAGTTCTCTTTTTAGGTTTTGGAGAACCCTCCATACTGTTTTCCACAGGGGCTGCACCAGTTTACGTCCCTACCAACAGTGTACCAGGGTTCCCTTTTCTCTAAAAATTGTAAATTTTCTTCCTAGTGGTAATTGAGATGATAGTTCAATAATAACATAAGATCAGGTGAAGTCTAAAGAAACTTTAGAAAACCTGGATAAAGTAAGAAAACATTTGTTCTCTGGCATCTGAATGTTGGAGAGACACCAAGACATGTGGGCCAAGTTGTGGAGAGAAGGGAAACACAGATGCAAGCTTGACATTTGCTGCCGCTTTTCTCCTTGGGGCATTTGCTGATTCAAACCTTACAGCCTAGGAGCTGAAAAGCCAAAGAGTTCAAAAGACTCTAACCACAGAAGCCAAACAGCAAGAGCCGTTTTACATTGATAAAAAGCATTTTAACTATGCCGAAGCAGAAAATGAAAAGAAAGAACTTTGCATTGCATTTAATAAAAGTTTAGGGAGATCTGTGTGGTATATTAGTGAACTTATTGGCGGAAATTTAGCCATGTACATTGTGTTGGAGAGGCACCGAGAGTTCAAGAATTCTCACATTTTGAGTACACAATGACCTTACATGTAGGCCTGGTGGCAGCCATTTACATAACAATGATTTGGAGGATGTGGTGTTAGTCAGCTCTTGCTGTGAAAATGCTTTGGAAGAAATCGGAAAGAATTTATTTTCCTTGGACCTATGGGCTAGCTGCAGTGGCTCTCTTTTAGACCTCTAGATGGCTGGTTTTGCTCCGTGTTTTGGGTCAGTTTGAGGTCTGTCACACACATCTTCCTCTGGAGCCCGAGTGTGAGGCCGCAGCTCCCAGGCCCTGTCTTCTCACAAAGTTCACTGAAACATAAGAAGTGCATGCAAATAGCAACCATAAGCATGCTGAAGTGGCTATACTAATACCAGAAAATATAGACTTTAAAACAAACAAAAAAGTTACTAGATATGAAAAGGGACATTTTATGATAAAAAAGGGAAGATACCAAAATTTTTAACATATTTGCCCTGAATAAGATAAAACCAAACTACATGAAGAAGAAAATACCAAAACCCATGAAGAATTGAAGGAAGAAGTAGATAATTGCACAATATTAGGTAGAGGCTTCAGTCCTCCACGTTCAATAATGGATAGAACAATTAGGCAGAAGATCAACAACGATATAGAAGACTTGGAGAAGACGATGAATTAACAAGACCTACTAAATGTCTAGAGAACACTCAACCGAACAGTAAAATGCTCATCCTGCTGAACTACACGTGAAACGTTTCCCAGCATAGACGACATGCTAGGCTGTAAGACGAGATTAAAAGCCACATACATTGCTGGTGGGAATGTAAAATGGCGCGGCCATTTTACAAAACAGCTTGAGAGTTCCTGCAAGTGTTAAACATCGAGTTACCCTATGACCCAGCAGTTCCATTACTAAATATGTACCTAGGAGAAATAAAATCTTATGTCTGCACCAAAGCTTGTACGTGAATGTTCAGAGAAGCATATTTCTAAAAACAAAAGGTGGAAATAATTCAAATGCCAATCTGATAAATGAAGAAACAAAATGTGGAATAGCCGTACAATAGAATAGCATTCAGCTATAAAAAGGAATGAAATATTGATCCATGTTACAACATGAATGAACCATGAAAACATTATGTAAAGTTAAAGCAGCCAATCACAAAAGATCACATATTGTATGGTGCCATTTGTATGAAATGCCCAGAATAGCCAATCTGTAGAGACAGGAATTCGATTAGTGGTTGCCTAAGGCTGAGAGGGTTGAGGAGAATGAAAAACCCTTGTTAATGTGTAATGGGTTTTTGGTGGGGGGACCATAATCTACAATTTGATTGTTGTGATAGTTACACAAGTCTTTTAGTGGTTACACTAAGAACCACTGAATTGTATACATAAAAGAGTTGAAATTATGGAATGTAAATTACATCCCAATAAAGCTGTTAAAATTATGATAATTTTATAGTTATAAATTTGAAAATTCATCCAAAATTACACATTCTTAACAAATGCAACCTAACAAGACTAACCCAACAAAGAAAAAATATCTAAAAAGCCTGTATCTACTCAAAAAGTTGTTTGTATAGTTAAGTACCTTTACAGAAAATGATTTCCAGGGATACATGGGTTTCCAAGTAACTTCTTCCAAATATTTAGGGAAGAAGTATTGGTAATCTTACATAAAAATCTTCCAGGAAACAGAAAACTATATATTGCTCAAAGTATTTATAAGGCCAACATAAGCTTCAGATCAAAAGTACAAAGAAGGGCTTCCCTGATGGTGCAGTGGTTAAGAATCCGCCTCCCAATGCAGGGGACACGGGTTCGAGCCCTTGTGGGGGAAGATCCCACATGCCGTGGAGCAACTACGCCCACGTGCCACAACTGCTGAGCCTGCGCTCTGGAGCCTGCGAGCCACAACTGCTGAGCCCGCGTGCCGCAACTACTGAAGCCTGCATGCCTAGAGCCCGTGCTCCACAACAAGACAGGCCACCGCAAGGAGAAGCCTACTCACCACAACAAAGAATAGCCCCCCGCTCACCGCAACTACAGAAAGCTCGCATGCAACAATGAAGACCCAATGCAGCCAAAAATAAATAAATAAAAAATAAAGTATAGAATCTTAAAAACAAAAGAAAACTATAAAGAATATTACAAGAATAGAATCACAGGCCAGTTTCTCTTTTGAAAATGCATGCAAAATGTGTAAACAGAAGCACAAACTGTACCCATGGTATGTAAAACAATCCTATATCAGAATCAAAGTAGCTTTATTTTGGTAATGCCAGGTTGCTTTAATGTTCAAACATGAAATTCATCCCAGGAATGAATTAGAGTGGGAAAAGAAGTCATTTAAAACAGAAGCCTTGGGAATTCCCTGGTTTTCCAGTGGTTAGAACTTGGCGCTTTCACTGCTGGGGCCCTGGGGTCCAATCCCAGGTCAGGGAAATAAGATCCTCCAAGACATGAGGCAGGGCCCCGAAAAAAAATAATGAAGTCTTAACCAGGAGAAGCACAAGATCGAATAAACATAACAGATAACACCTTATGAAAAGTAGGTGAAGATTATGGAATATTCTAAAATTTAAAACAAAAAGAAACTTTTAAAGATTCAAAAGGATGTGACTAATATTGTACATAGGCAAAAAATAAAATGAAATAAAATATACAAATGATGGGAGACCCAAAATCCAGATGCCCAAGTCCTGTCTCTGAAGATTCTCATTCAATGGGTTCTGGATTTCCTCTATGTTTCAAAACCTACAGGTGATTCTGATACGAGTCACAGACACAATGTAAAGCTTCTGCTTTGCAGGAGACAATACCAGATGATTCAGTTATTTTACAGTTATACTAACAGGTTGTACTATTGACGGATAAGTCTGATGTCAAAATGCACTCCCCACTAGGGATAAAAAAGGAACTAGTAGTCTCTACTGCTACTTGGTGGCAGCATGCATGTATTGCAAGAGCAGTTATTGTAGGAATCCAAATTGGTGGAACATTTTAGAATTGGAAAACTACATACAGATCATCTAGTCAAGCTTCCAGCTGTTATAGTTGTAAAAACTAAGGCCCATATAAATGAAATGATTTATCTCCAAAGAGTGTTAGTGAAAGAGTATGAAATAAAAAATATCTCTGAACTTTTAATTTAGTGCTGTTTTTATTAATCTCAAGTACTAGCTTAAACTTCAGTGTGACAGATTTGGGATTGAATTCTTGCTCAGATTTACTGATTGTGTGCCTTTTAGTAAGTTACTAAAACACGATTTATTTTTTAACAGGTTTATTTATTTATTTATTTTTGGCTGCATAGGCTCTTCATTGCTGTGTGTGGGCTTCCTCTAGTTGCAGTGAGCGGGGGCTACTCTTTGTTGCAGTGCGCAGGCTTCTCATTGGGGTGGCTTCTCGTTGTTGCTGAGCATGGAGTGTAGGTGTGTGGGCTTCAGTAGTTTTGGTTCACGGGCTCTAGAGCGCAGGCTCGGTAGTTGTGGCGCACGGTCTTAGTTGCTCCGTGGCATGTGCAGTCTCATTTGCAGGTTCTGGGGAGGATTAAATGAGCTCATATGATATCCAATTGACTGAGGCAGAGTAGGCTTGGGATGAATCTTTGCTTGGTTTTCATTAGCTGCGGAGAAGAGGATGACAGCTTGGTGCCTCTCCAAATTTCACATGGCTGTGCCTCCCTTGAGGATCTTGTTAAATGCAGGCTGGTATTCAGTAGTTCTGGGTGGGGTCTGGATTCTGTCCTTCTAAGAAGCTCCTAGGTGACGGTGATGCTGAGGGCAAGGGTCCAGCTCCTGCATTTCTCCCTTTCCGGAAGAGCAGGACGTCTGCCCCCCGGGAGGAGAAAACATCCACAAAGTGACTACTAGGCACCAGCTTCCCTTACAGGCAAGGGACCTTTACCACTGCTCCCAACCATTGTGTCTGAGGCGCAGCAAGCCAAAACACTGAGATGCTGAGGTTTGCAGCAAAGAGGAGGTTTATTCACAGGGCAGCCATGCGAGGAAGTGACGTGAAAATAGGTCTCAAATCCTCCTTCCCGAAAGCAAGGGGCTTGGGGTATCTGTGGGATAAAGAATAAAGAAGCAGGGCAGTATGGGTCATGGGGAGCTTGAGGCAAGGTGATTGGAAAAAGATGTGCTCCTCATTGTTCTGAGCCGGTGTAATAGGCTACAGGGCTCAGCACATTCTCAGGCTGGAGTTTTTGGCCCTCTGATGGCAGAAGGTCAAAAGGCACTTGCCCAGGTGGAAGATCGGTGGTCCTCTCCACTCTAAACCAGCTCCGCCTAACTAGGCACAGCTGATTCCAAGTTCCTGGACAATACCGGGGCAAACATCTTTTTGCTTATGCTACATGCTACTTGGAGGACGTGCAAGTGTTCAAGGTACCTTGATGAGTGAAGACAGGATTTCACTAATCATGACACATGGTTTCACTTCCAGGTGAGCAGAAGAGACCTGTAGGCTGAGTCTGGCTCCTGGCACCTGGAATTGGAGGCAGATGGTTTAAAAATGGGCTCCCCCACCCTCTGTGTGATCTTAGGTAGATAGACTATTGATCCTTTTCTCCAATTAAAAGGTGTGACTGGAAACACACTTAGTGGCATGTCTGACACACAGTAGTTATGCTACCGTAGGTCATTCTTGGAAACTGAAGCCGTGGTTTTGAGGGATCATCAAAACCAGTACAATGCTTGCCATGTTTCTCCTTGTTCATCCTGGTGACAAACCTGGTAGAGAGAGCTCCATCCTTTCCCACAGGACCACACCCCTAGTACTTAGAGTGAAGTGGTTATGTCTCACTTAAGGCACCTTTTCCTTTTCCTTCCTTCTTTTTTCTTCATTAGTCTTCATCCAACTGGCCTTTCTAAATTTTACACAAAACAAAACCATTTCTCAATGGATTCAGATACTACCCCAAGTTAATATTCCAACCAAGTTCTTGATCTTCCGGGTCTCATCATCAGAAATTTCTGAGCCTAAATCTTCTCTAGTTTCTAGGATCACTCATTTTCTCATTTCTCCCTTCTCCTTTGAGTTCAGAGTCTTGCCAATTTAGTCCCTTCCCTAACCACAACTTATACTAAGGTGACACAGCAAAGTGATGAAAGTCCAGAAGGTCTGGTTTTACTCCTGGGTTTTTGCCACCTACTTACTGTGTGGCATGAGGCAAGCTATTCAACGTCTCTGGGCCTCAGTTTCCCCCCAAAAGTGAATATTATGAATATTACCTGCCGGGCTTCCATAGTGGTGCAGTGGTTGGGAGTCCGCCTGCTGATGCAGGGGACACGGGTTCGTGCCCCGGTCCGGGAGGATCCCACATGCCGTGGAGCGGCTGGGCCCGTGAGCCATGGCCGCTGAGCCTGCGCGTCCAGAGCCTGTGATCTGCAGCGGGAGAGGCCACAACAGTGAGAGGCCTGCGTACCACAAAAAAAAGAACATTACCTGCCTATAGGGTTGCCATTATGAGGAATATGTGGGTTAATATTTGGTAAGAACTTAGAATAGTACTTGTTATAGTCTAAGCACTACAGTTGTGCTTTTTAATAATAATACATGAAATTCCAAATGTATACCGTACTCAACTTTCTGTCATAACTTTGAAGTGTTGGTCTATGTGTTGGGTCTTGTCAGCCTGTAAAGGAGGTGAGGTGTCCGTAGCTTTGGTGTCAGACGTGCTGCCTGCCGAAGCACCGATGCCCGCCAACGCCGTGACCGCCAAAGCCGTGAACGGGTGCTGGAGAAAGCAGGAGCAGAATGGAAGATGACGGCGTGGGAAGGAGGTGTGGTGTCCATAGGTTCGGGGTCTGAGGTGCTGCCTGCTGAAGCACCGATGCCCGGCAAAGCCGTAACTGGGGTGCTGGAGAAAACAGGAGCAGAATGGAAGATGACGGCATGGGAAGGAGGTGTGGTGTCCATAGGTTCGGGGTCAGACGTGCTGCCTGCTGAAGCACCGATGCCCGGCAAAGCCGTAACTGGGGTGCTGGGGAAAACAGGAGCAGAATGGTAGATGATGGCGTGGGAAGGAGGTGTGGTGTCCATGGGTTCCATATCAGAGCTGCTGCGTGCCTGATCTGAGAGCAGAGAGTGACAGTGGGAGAGCTTCTCACTCCTTTTATATCTGACGGCTCCGCCTGCCTCTGTGACATGTCCATTGTACGTGTCACAGAGAAAGGGCGGGCGGGGCAGGGGGTGAGGCAGGGGGCACATGCGAGCCCAGCTGGTGGAGAAACCCCAGCCCAAAGGCAAAAGGCGGGGCCCCTTCTGGACTTTCTAGTGTCTGGGTCTTCTCGCTGTGGGTGGCAGGTGTTTGGCACGGGATGGGCCAGCATGCAGAGACTGTTGGCGACTGTGGAAGCCTTCTCCTTCAGAGCTCACCCTGCCTGGGCACCGGCTCTGCAGGCCCCTCAGCCGCGCGTATGTATCGGCCAGCCCTTCCGCACTACGGGGCCCAGAGGCCAGAGCCTGCTCAGAGCTGAGGGCAGGAGGCACCCAGAGCTTGCCAGGGTGTGGGCCACCTCCTCCGGGGACCTCCCCAGCTGCTCTGCGAGGCCTGGAGACAGGATCGCCTTCTCCAGGGCTGCTCAGCTGCCAGCATCACCATGAGCCAGGTGGCGAAGGTTTCTGAGCAGGAGATGCAGAGCCCTGATCCGACTGGATGCTGCACCCCACGATGTCCCTTCCTGGCAGGTAGGTTCTTTCTTCACTTCTTTTTTGAAATTTGGTCAAACAACATTTAAACCTTGCACTGTTCTTCAGGGTATACAGATGGTAGTGGCTTAGCCGGGATTTGAAGCAAGCCTGTGTGATTCCAGAGCTCGTGTTCTGGACTGCGGTGCCACCTTATCATATATGCTTCATGTGTTACTTGTTTTTCATTTTTTCTTGTAGTCCTTATGGTACTTAGCCCTGAGTGCCATACCTGTAACGAACAGCTACACTGTCCTGTAGGTGGTCTTCTTTTGTTCAACACATGAATTGGTCATCCACCACACTGTGTTCTAATCTCAGAAGATACAGGTCACAGACCACCAGTTGTCAGCTGGTGCTACCATTGGTGCTGCCCTTCCACATTTCTAACTGAGGCTTGAAGGCCGGATTTTCCCTTTGTCTAGATTGAAGGATCCAGATATGTAAAGATTGTAGTCTAGATAAATCATGGGCTATCCTGAAAGAAATTCACCAGTGAATTGTTCCGTATGGATTAGAAGCCAGTTTCTCTGGCCTTCCTGGAGTATATCCAGCAAGGCGTCTCATTCATGTCTAGAAAGCAAATATATCCTTTATTGCAACTTCAGCGTGGAGCGATGTATTGGTTTAAAGTACCATCAACACAATTTGGTCATTGTGAGTATGCCAGCTGGGTCCACTCTTTATTACACATATGTAACTCGAGAGATTCTTACGCCCAAGAGAGGAGACGTACTCTTGGGTGTCTAGGACAAGGGAAACGTGTGTTGTTATTCAGGAGCTGGAAGCTGATGGTCTACACATCACTTGACCTTGTTTAAAACTTGTGTCTTTGGCTTGCTTCATTGGAGTGTTTTCTCTCTCCTGGGGCTGACTTTGTGTGTTATGTATCACACAGGTGACATGTAGAAGTTTCAGGACCCAGAATCGTATAGATCAGTCAAAATGTATTTATATATTTTTGTTCAAAGTTTATTGAAAATAACACTGGGCGTAATTCATATATTCCAGAATTAGTTGGACCCTTTGCTCATGAGATTCTTTTTATGGTATGTCACAGCAAATTTGGACTTCCATCCCCAATAAACTTTGGGGTTGGAGGACACAAAAAGCTTTTGCTGACACCTAAATTATGTCTGAAAGAAAAGGGTAAATATTATAAGCCCTTTGTAACCTCTCCAAGAGCAGAGATGATTTACAGCTGTGGCATTGAACCCTAATTCCTCGATCTCATTTGAGAAGAGTTCAGTAAGAAACAATGTCTTGATTTTTGTTTGTTTGGTTTCTTCCCTGTTTTCTCATCTTGCTTACCAACAATCCATTGTAATTCATGAGTTAGTATGGCAGCAGGCGGAGTGTTCCCTGGAGCTCATGAAATGACCTTTTTTTCCTAAAATGACTTTTGTCTCCTTGTTTTCAGCCCCTCTTCTTTCCTCTGCCCTTTACTATAACCAGAACTCAGCAAAAGCTGACTGGGTTTGTTCAGACCTTACTTAGGGTTCGTGTTTTCTTCATTATTTTATTCATGGCTCCTCCATTTCATTGTTTGCCTTCTCGAAATGTGTTGAAATCTGTCTGTGGTGGATGACTTCCAAAGTGTCTTGGCTTTGATTGGTTGATTAATTTTGGTATTTCTACAGTATTGTTTAAATATGGTTTCAGGAGGAACAGAAAGTGAATATGTTTCCTCTTCCGCCATCTTGAGCTGAAAATCCCTGTGGATTTTAGCATCCAATGTTCCATTGGGAA